>NC_136483.1:88220216-88325216 GCF_053919585.1 Euprymna scolopes
GAAAATAGACTCATATCGATATACCAATAATTTCTAGAGATACGACAATCAGACAGATATCTAAGGTAATAACCTTTGGAGATAGACCAACCGAATAGATGGGCCAATTATATGTAAGAAATACACCACTGACGTAGACCAATCATCTGTGGTGATAGATTCTTTGTCTGTGGATCTAAATCAATCATCAGCGAAGATAGAGAATTTGCCTTTGGACATAAATCAATTGTCTGTGGACGGTAGATCAGTTAGCTAGATTCGCTATCATTGACTAATGATAAAAGATACGATAAGAAAAAGCTTTTCTGTGAAGATAGACTCGTATAGATAGATATACAAATCATTTTTGAACAGACAATAATAAAATATACATACATATTTATATATATATATATATATATATATATATATATAGAGAGAGAGAGAGAGAGAGAGAGAGAGAGAGAGAGAGAGAGAACAATTACCTATGGAGATAGATCAATAAGATAGGGAAATTAATTCTATATACTGATACACCAATCCGATTAAGAGACCCCCTTCATCTGTGGCGATAGACAACATGTGTAAATATAACATCAAATATATATATATATATATATATATATATATATATATATATATGAAGAGAGAGAGAGATATAGTAGAACCTCGGGATACGGCATTAATCTGATCCGGAGTTGGGGTCGTAATGTGAAATAGCCATATGGCGGGGCCTTATCAAAATTTTATACATTACATATTGAACATTAGTAAAAAAAAAAATACAATACAGTATATAATACGCATGTATATAATTAAATAACATTATAAATATTAGGTTGGTTAAAAAATAATGTCGTTTTTTTTACGTTTAACTTCAAAAGATGATAATTCCTTTCATAATAAACTTTTTCTATAAAAACCATTAGAATCGACACATTTTTGTCAACGAGAAACAAGTTTATTTATCTCATTAGCATAGAAATCCGGAGTTCTGGAAGCGATGAACTCATTGAAGGTCAATTCGGCATCATCTCGGTTTTTAAAGCATTTTTCGCATAGGAAGTTGTCTAGATACTTTAAAAAGTGACAATCGGTGGGCGAAAGGTTCAGTGAATATGGCGGATGAGGCAGAGTCTCGTGGCCCAATTCGTTCAGCTCCTACAGAGTCAGTTGAGCAACATGCAGGCAAGCGTTGTCATGGAGGAGAATTACTCTCTTCATATTGACCTATCTCACGCATATACGTTGGAACTTCTGGTGCATTTCGTCAATTTGTCGGCAGCACTTCGCCGTAATCGTTTCGCTCGGATTCAAAAGGCTGTAATGAATAAGACCGGTCGCAGACCACCAAACAGTCTCCATAACCAGTTTTGGTGCAATTTCGGCTTCGGGAAGTGTTGTGGAGCTTCTCTGGCATCCAATCATTGCGCCGAACGTCATAGGTTGTTGTAGAGAATCCACTTCTCATTACATGTCACAATCCGCTCGAGAAATGTTTTGTTGTTGTTGTTGTTGTTGTTGTTGTTGCGCAGAGAAGCGTAGAAGACACCTCAAAACGATTATTTTTTTTAAATTATCGTTCAGTTCATGTGGCACCCATTTATCCAACTTTTTTTTACTTCTCTATTTGCTTTAGATGGCGAACGACTGTTGAGTGGTTGACCTCTCTTGTGGTCTTGCGAGGATCGGCTTCAATTAAGGCTTTCAAATGTTCCTTATCAACTGTAGTTGGCCGGTCGTGACCGTCTTTATCTTCGAGGCTCTCGTCACCATTGCGAAATTTCTTGACCCACCGTTGTGCCACACGTTCGTTAGTGGTTCATGATATCACGAGCTGTCTCGGCAGCTTTTCTGCCTAGTTTGAACTGAAACAAGAAAATCGTGCGGGTTTGAATTTTTTTCCATGCTGTCAATAGCCTGCAAAAAAAAATGAATGAATAGATTGAGAAAGGTAATGAATAACATGATTCAATAGAGGGGAAAACGCGCTTCAAAATTCTATATAACACGGCTATATATGTAAATGAATTAATTCAGAAATCATATATAAAAGTAACATATGGGAGAAAGCGATATTGTTTTTACACCAACCTAATAACACCGTAAGGTGGGGTAAATACTGTAACCAGGAGACAGAAAAAACATCGTATTCTACATCGTAACTTTTTAAAACCGTATCCCGGGACCACCGTGAGCCAGGGTTGTGTATTATATTATATTAACACATAATAACATCTAACAAATAGACAATAGCAGTTACATATTTGCTTTAGGTTTTTACTATTTGAACTATTTTAAAGTCTTTTCTTTTGCATTATATTCCATAATTAGCAATATAAAGACGTTAAAATAAAAAAATTAAAAAGACGTTTATATATATATATATATATATATATATATATATATATATATATATATATATATATATATATATATATATAAAGTACAGAACGGCCTTTGAAATAGAGGGGTGCCCTCTTCTCTCCCCTACAGCCAGGGAATTTTTTCACCACCTTACTTTGGATTTTAACTTTGATTATATATATATATATATATATATATATATATATATATATATATATATATATATATATATATATACTAGCAAAAGTACACGTCGTTAAATCCCTGAAACAGTGTTTCATGGTAAACAACTGATGATCCCTTGAAAAATAAAAAAATAAAATTGGTATTATAGTAAATTCGAGAGAGTTGATGCAGGGATTGCAGGTGATTAAATGACTTACTGACTAGATTTTTTTTTATTTTTTTTTTATTTTTTTGTTTTTTAACGAATGATAAACAGTAAATTTTTGTATGGTTTCAAATGTTAAAAACTTCAAAGACTATATATATATATATATATATATATATATATATATATATATATATATATATATATATATATATACTCCTCTTTCTTTCATGTTTATAATTACCTTTACTTTTTTTTACCTTTTTACTCTCTATAGCATTTATAATCTATCATTGGTTTGTTTTTTTCTAGTATGTCTACTTGCCACTTTTACTTCCCCCCCCCCCATTTAATACAGAATATCTGATAAAGCAAGTCCGGCAATTCGTCTGTGTCTGCTGAGACAAGCTGTAATGCTCTGTATTCACTAAAGGTAAAAAAATAAATAAATAAATATTACATTTAGCTCTACTTCAGTATTGAGCACTTTTTAAATATTTTTTCACCACCTTACTTTGGATTTTAACTTTGATTATATATATATATATATATATATATATATATATATATATATACTAGCAAAAATACACGTCGTTGACTGGGTTCAAAAACAGCCTACAGAAAATGGACTCTGATTTATGAAAGTATGATAGGTTATGAAAAGGAAGGTTTGTAAAGAGATAGCTTCGAATTTCGGGGTATCAAAACCAAAACAAACTATGATGAAAGTAAAAATAAAATATATAAACCCCATAATTTATTATACCATACCTGTTCACACTGAAACACTTATCACAATATTCTGTGGATCTATATTAAAAAAAAACCTTGTTAAACTTTGTGACATATTTTCATTCTATTGAGGTCAGATGCGAACGAACACCCTATAATTTTATTATACCATATTTCTTCAACTTGAAACACAATTATCAAAGTATACTTACGCAGATAGATATGAAAAGTCTTTATTAAAATGTGTGCCTATTTCCATTCTATGGAGGCCAGGTGCGAACGCAGACTCCACAATTTTATTATATCATCCCTATTTAAGTTAAAACATACTTATCAAAGTATTATTATGTAAATCTATATCAAAAACACTTGTAAACGTATTTTTTTTTTTTAATTTTTAATTTTTTTATTTCTATACTTTGTGGACCAGGCGCGTACGGAGACCCCACAATTTTAATGAATCATCATTATGCCAGATCAAACATACCCAGTCCTGTATCTCGATACATCTTCTATCATTATATGTAATCAGTTTTCTATAATATTCAACCATATAGGAGCCTATTCGTGACCGGACACACACACAGACGTTCAGCTTTATATTATAAGAAGATACATGAACTTAAGTTCAGTAACGCTGATGAGTCATAATATATATATATATATATATATATATATATATATATATATATATATATATATATAGTCATCCACATACAGTACTGTTTCGCAGATCATTAGTGCGGCTAAACAAGCAACTAGCTCAAGCTAGGTTAGAACCCCGATTTTGCCCAAAATTGGGCAAAAATGATTATTTAAGGGATTATTTATTTGGACTTAAAATCGACTAGGATTTAGTCAGCTGGGAAGCAGTTCCACAGTAATGTGTTCCACAGATGAATAATTCTATGGAAAATAACTTTATTCATGGAAACATCGTTTAATTTAAAGTAGAGAGAAGGAGAAATAGAAAACATTAACAGTTGTAGCTAGACGCGTTTTTATTGTGGATTTTTTTTTTTTTTACATGGCGAACCAAAGACTGGAGTTCAATAGAGCACCTGCAATGAAAATAACGATAGAGTAGAAAAAGACTAGCAAAATCTCTTCTGTGACAAAGTGGCTGTAGGGAAGAGAAGAGGGCACCCCTCTATTTCCAAGGCCGTTTTGTACTTTGTCAACAAAGCAAATAATGCGTTGAGCCGTACCTCCTCAAATTCGACAACAATATGATTTGAACTTTTATATATAGGTAGAGGATTGCACTAGAAGTGAGACATCTTCTGGGGTGATAGAATGATCGAACCATTTTAGCAACGGAATTGATGTAAATCTTTTATTTCAACCTTGAAGTGAAAGTCAGTTCCAGAAGCTTGTTAAAACTGAGAGCTTCCTCAAAGGAAAGACTAATTCATTTCAGTTGATACAAAGTTGGAATCAGAGCGTTGCTAGTGAAAGTATAGTAGCCTGATGTACATATTAAAAGCAACCACCTTCCTTTTCCCCCATTGCACGAGGTGCTCTAAGTCGGAAGAGAATCAAAGAGAATTTGATCATTGATACTCTTTCAAGTGTTTCCATAGATCGCAGCGTCATCTGCATAAACGTCGACCTTAAGCCTAGAATAGATATCTGGGTCACACCACCATCAATACTATTTTCTTCAGATATTTGCACATCAGCGACTACTTTTATAAACCTATGAGAGAGAAAGGGTTTTATGGTTGAGAAGACATTTATAGATATTCTAAGCATAGCAAGTTTGTGAAGTAGACCTCTATGAAAAATACTGTCAAAGTCATTTGATATGCCAAAAGTTATTGCTTAATATATATTCATTCACTGACGGCCGTTTCATCTTGTCACGAATCATCAGCGTGGCTACACGAGGCGAGCGCATCAGTAATTACCGCTTCTGATTGTCTGGTGCTTTATTTACTACGATTCAAAAAAGGCTGTGGCGTTTAGCGAAAACAAAATCAATGTATTTGTTTATTTACATTTTCAAAGATATTAATAACTTAGATGATTTAATTATTTTAACGGACAATAATGCTTTACTCAAGCAGACACATACACACACATATATATGTATGTGTATGCACACACACACACACACACAAACACACACAAACACACATATATATATGTGTATATGTATATGTATATATAAGAACAAATAGTTAATAAAACATGTTAAAAAACACTTTGAAAAAGAGGTAAAAACATATTTAATTTTAAAAAGGAAACACTAAATAAGTGGATAGTCCTTATCCGCTGAGTTTCGAAGAAATACTTTCCTTCTCATCAGAGGGTAGGAATTAGCAAAATGTGGGATCGGATTTTGCTTGCAAAAGTATTTGATGAAACTACAAGTAAGTCATAGATCTTACTTGAAAACAAAAAATGAAGCAGAGGGAATAGGGTGAATAAATAAGTGATTACACGTGAATGGATAGTCTGTTGAAGTGTAAAGTATCCAACGACGGTAAAATCCAAAAATGCAGAATCCAAGCAAGTTAGTTAAATTTCTAATTTATATATATATATATATATATATATATATATATAAATTGATGTAGTTTTGAAGTATTTTGTCTAATATGCATAGAAATAGGTCATATGGGAGAGAATGAAAAATGGAACGAAAGAATGAATGAATGGAATGTTTAATTAATGTTTAGCTGTTTTACAGCATATCAACTCTTTTGGTTCTTTTTGTTGTTTTTTGTTTTGTTTTTGTTTTGTTTTTTTTTTGGGGGGGGTTACATGCCGAATCACATTATCTCTTGAAAACGGTGCATTAATTGAATTTTTCATCCTAAATGTGTCATATCAACACATTTTAATGTTAGAAACCCAATGACAATTGTAAACGATTACAATTCTGAAATTTATTAGATGAAGAATGAATGTTTGTATTGTTTAGATAAACAGGACAATTGATCTCGTCTTGATTGTTATCTGCAGATAACGTTGTGCAGATAACAATCAATATCAGAACGATTGTCCGATTAATCTAAACAATGTAACCGATTAATTGGCATGTTAAATATTTTGATCGCATATCAACCTATTTATTTTAGGATTACTTAACCCCGAAACCTAATAGTCATTGAAAATAATGCAATAATTGGTTCGATTTGTCTATTTACGACATATCAGCCATTTTGACTCTTATTCAACACATAACAAAATGGCTATTGTACATGATTGATTGATTGATTAGGGTGGTGCGTCTAATTTTCAGAATAGCAACATTCATTGAACAAAAGTTGCCGTTTTATGCTCTTCCCAATGATATCGAAATATAAATGAACGACAACTGATGGGTTCCTCTTAGTCTATTGTACTATCTCTGTTCCCTTCTTATAGGAATAAAAGCCGAGAAAAAACAATATAAATTTTGTCTATGTTGTTTATTTGTTTTTGTTTTTGCGATACGTTTTGAATGAATTCAATTATCCATGCAAAAGTGCATTTTTACCAAAATGCGAGTTGAGAATAATTTTCCCTTTTACCAATTTGGAACCCCCCAATGTTAGGGAGCGGCATATATTGTTTTTAAAATATAAAATAATTATCCACTAAAATATAATATAATTATCCGCATTATATTTTAAAAACAATATATATATATATATATATATATATATATATATATATATATATATATATATATATGTGTATGTAATATATATATATATATATATCTTCTCTACATTTATATGAATGCAACTTTCTTTGTGTGTGTGATTTCGTTCCTTATAGACTCTAAAACGGCCGAACAGAGTTTCTTTAAAATTTACATAACTTTAGTGTATAAGTCTGGAATTGACCTTAGTTAAGTTTTGTCTCAGAATACCCCCGATAATTACCGATAATCTATAACAGAAACCGTTATTTTAATTTATCTATCATCGGTAAAGCACTTTTTATGTCGTCGCTTAGCAACAATGATAGAATAACGGCCCGTGAAAATTCCACTGTGCGTAAATTCATAGCGTGTTTTGGGGGGTTTTTTTTTGTTTGTTTGTTTGGGGTTTTTTTTTTGTTTTTGTTTTTGCATGACGTGGTCTGTAGGGTCAAACTCCGCATGTAAATTTCTTTTTTATTTTTCGTGAAAATTTACATGTTTTTTGTGTGTTTTTTTATTTTTTGTTATTTGTTTTGTTCTTTTTTTTTGCATGACGTGGTCTGCAGGTTCAAACTTCGCACGTAAATTAGAGTGCAATGTAGAATAACATATTTTGGACTAAATTACTGCATGGAAGCATGTGAAGCTTCCTCCCGGGCTATTTCACGAAATTCGATGACAATAAAAATATAGGAATGTGAAATATTCGGTGATCATCGTTCAATCCCGGGCAACGTCGGGTCTTTGTGATAGTATATATATATATATATATATATATATATATAAAGAGAGAGAGAGGGGGTACCAGGATAAAAATAACCCGGTGTTGAGAATAAAGAAAAGGTTGAAGTGATTTAGTGTGTGTGTAACCGTGTTCCATAATATATTTCGAGGTGAGGCCTCTTCATCAAATCTCTTAAAGCTTGCATAGTCTTTTATGACATCTCTCACTACTCCCTTCTTTCTCCCTCTCTCTCTCTCTCTCTCTCTCTCTCTCTCTATCTTTCCACATATGGAAAATTATTACCGGTGTACACTATGAACTCGTTTATATTCTTTCAAGACTACTGCATCACGTTCACTTTCTGGAGCAAATATCAATACCCCCTTATAGTTTCCAACAATGGTTGAATTGCAAGTATGGATTAGAACGACCAAATAAAACTCTGATCGGGTAGATATAAAACCTAGTTTAGTCATGACATCATATGGTGAAAGTCATTCACTGTCTTTCCGATCTACCATCTACTTAAAACAAATTTGTCCGAGTGTTCTGCCACCGCCTTTCGGGAGCGCTGGAGTGTCCTCTCCAGGAGATAGTGCCTGGGTAAGATGTTAGAGGGACGCCTGACACACACCTTTCTGTCAGTAAAACATGTCCACCGGGCTTAATGACTATGATACACTTGAAGGACAACAACAACAACAAAATTGTAACTAATATGCTTCACTTTGCGTCATTGATCGACTATATTGTCAGAGGCTATAAATTTTAGCATGCCTTGAGAGTGATTTTTAGAAGAGTGGGAGCCTGTCATCACTTCCACCCCTGGCAATATGGCAGCCATTGAACTCAAAGTAAGTCGTCCGATTCTATGCTAATATACACCATAAAGCTCCCTACTGTGATCATAGGTCGAAACGTGTGTGTCGTCATTCAATTTTCAAATTTTAATAATTGTATTTCATTAAGTAGGATTATGTTAGCAGGTGAGCTTCGGTAATTAGGACAACCAGTACAGGCGGACTGTGCTTGTTACCTGTTAACCTTTAAAGACTAAAACGAACGAACGATTATTTATTTGATCGCGCAACAGCCTGTCAGTTTCTGTGATTGTAAAATCCGCGATGGCCGCCAAGTATTACTCCGCCCACTGATTCTGTTGTGTGTTCGCCTAGACGAGAGAATGGAATATTCCCCCTGACAAGCTGGGAGAGACGATGAAGCCCGGACTGATCAATTATCTGCGAAGATTATCGATCTGTTCCAGCTTCAGAAGTGAACGCATTCTCGGATTTGCAACGTGTGTGGGGAGGGGGTATGGAACGGGTGGTGCAATTTTACTGATATATTGACATTCGTTGGTTCAATGGAAAATAGAGATGGGAAAGGTGGACAGAAGACATCGTTAAAGGGTGGGGTGGAATAAAAAAAGGCAGAAAAAAATTTAAAAAAGGCAGAAAAAAGAAAAAAAGACAGGAAAAAAGACAGGAAGAAGAAAAAAAGCGGTTACCGAAGGAAAACAAAAGAATATCTATATATAAAAGACAATTTTTCAGTTTGTGTGTCTGTCCTCTTTTATTGTTTTCCTTATCCAATACAGACCTACTTCTATGGACAAAACTTCGTTTCAAGTGCTTCTTGTCTCTAGAACACGCTATCGCGGGACTGCTTCTCTATAGATAATGTTCTTAAACCCCAATATCATCAAATACTTATTATTAACCGTCCCTATAATTAACCAAACTACATTCATTTTATCACATCTATTCCCTGCTTCCTTCGTTCTAACTCGTTAGACTCATTCGTTTAGTGGTCTCCATCAGTTCATAGTTTGGATACCTCATAGTAATACAGCTTTCTATTCCAGTAGCTTCTTTCTAAGAACAGCAGACTTTTTGCACACTGTTCTTGTTGGCTGTTTTCCTCATACTTATAGCCTTGGTCATTTGAAAACTACAGCCAACTTACAAAACTAAACCAAACTTTGTGATAATCATATTTCATTTTTGTTATCTCCTTACATCAAGTGGCTTCGCGTCTTGTCTGGAGCGATTTCTATAAAAAAAATACTCTCATGGTACTCTTTTTCTTTCGACTAAAATTCAGTATATCTCACTTAGTCTTATCCTCACGTGCTTTTGATGTTGATAGGTTGTCACCAATTAGAACAGGGGGAGCCTATAACAAATGCCATTTATAAATCATCAGACCCTGAAGAGCGTTTATTACAACAACAACAACAACAACAACAACAAAATTGTAACTAATATGCTCCACTTTGCGTCATTGATCGATTCTTAATCTAGACATTGGGCATTGGCTTTAGGATCAAGCAGGAGTAAGGAAGATGTTTTTCTCCTCTTTTTAACTCTACACAAGAAATTAAATGCATTTCATTTTGGATTTTAATTGTAAAAGTACCTTTTTTTTATTTTATTGTAAATTTTACTTGATTTAGTTTGACGTGAAAAAAAATGGCGGGAAAATCTAAAAAGAAATGAAAAGAAAATGAAAGAAAAATGAAAGAAATTTTTTTTAAAAAGTCCAAAGAATAGAAGAAAAAGAATTACCCAATGAAATTAATTACAAAAATAGCAGAGAATGGAAAATGGAACGAAAGAATGAATAAATTGAAGGTTTAATAAATGTTTAGCTGTTTTACAGCATATCAAGTTTTTGGGGGGTTATTTTTCATACTGAATCATAATAATTGGTTTGGCTTGTCTGTTTAAGGCATTTCAACCCTATTCGTTGTATTCGTGGTGTTCCTTTCTTTAAGGAATAAAAGGAAAACAAAAATATAGATAGAAAACAAAAGAAAAAAAAGTAAATGAACACAGACAATTTGTTCGGGAAAGAAAAAAGGAAGGAAAATGGAAAAAGGAGAAACGAAGAAAGAAAGGTAAAAAAGATAAACAAGAAGGAAAAAAAAGAAAGATGGAAATGGAAAGGGGAAAAGAAAGAAAAGTAAATGATTTCAATTGAAAGAGGCTATTCATGTTGACATGTGGTTAGAACTGAGATGGATTCGTATTATTCTGATTCTTTGGATTACTGTTCTCATCTTTAGTATTATTTTCACACCATTTGAGTTGCAAACACCTGTTGCGTAGTAGACAAAGTACTTTTACAATTGAGTTGTAAAGTTACACTCTTTTGGGGAGTGAAGGTTCAATCCTCAATACAGGCGATACTCAAATACAACTGCGAATTACTTAGGACTTCTACACAGTCATGGCTGACGAAATTAGAGCATGCTACCTACGTTGTTAAGTGTTGAGATATTATGTTGAACAAATCGGCGAAAAATCAATGCAGTCACGATCCAGTCGTTACAAGACGGAGTTTGAAAGCGAACTGACTTGAATCCGAAATTCGATATTTTTATCAGGTTGGAGGCTTCTCATTGGTTGATTGTCCTAACCAGAAGTTATAAATAAGATCGTCAAAATCATTGGAGTCATAGCCTCATTATAAATGGGAATGAGTCTCCTAGCGGCTTTGGCGGCTTGGAGACTGAGTACAGTTCTTGACACAGCCTGAGAGGTAAGGGGTCGGAAACCGGACCAGTACCTGTCGGACTGAGGTACACCGCCTGGGTATTACTCAGAAGGTCCACCCTCCCAGATGGGGCAAGTTCATTGCTTGTTGCCTGAGGCGCCCCGACCGGGGAATGCCGACGGGGATACTCAGGCAATTTTTGTAACTGCAAGAGTGTCCCCCCCTTTGAGGGAGCTTGCTTAGATCTTCACTTTCTGACCTTGCGTGACATATTGCTGATGTGGACAGCAATTAATTATTTAGCCTCGTTATAAATCAAAAAACATTTTAACAGTTAGAAATTCCGTTTAGATTTTTGTGTTCAACAGAAAGATTCCTGAGTTCGACAGAAAGATTCTCCATTTCGACAAGATACACCTAAAGATCAAAGGTTACATCAACCGAAACGTTGTGAAAATAACCCCAAAGATGAGGACAGTAGTCTGTAGAATCCAAAGAATACGAATAATCAATCCTCATCTCAAAAATTCAGAAACGTGAAGTGGAATAATTTGAAACTCTGCGATTGTCGCGTAAATTGTCGTCTGTGTACGGAGAAACCTTATTGATATTAATGCAAGTTGATGTATTGGCAGACCCTTACACGAACAAACCGCCGTGAAGATCAGATAACTTCAGAGAGATCCTGATCGCCATAGGTAAGATGTATTTTCTAGTTCGTGTGTATACAGATCTTAAAAACTATTTATATTTAAAGGCTACAAGAGACTCGTATTAGATTAGTGTTCTTATCTTGAGTGTCAATCGCATGTTTCGGACGATGTAACCTTCGACCTTCTGCAAGTGATCTTGTCGAACTCAGAAATCTTCACTGAATTTTGCACAGAATCCTTTATTTGATCCACGGTCGTAGCATGCTCTCATTCTGTCCGCCATGGCTAAGTAAAAATATTTAGCAATTCGACATTGTATTAATCGTATCACCCGCACAAAGTATTAAGCCTTCAGAAGAGCCTCACTTACAACTAAATTTATCCAGTAATTTATCTGACGTGACGAGGTACTTGTTATAAATAAATCCAATCCAAATAATACTAACTAACGGAACCTGGTGAAATTCCACAGGAGACTCATTCATATGTAATACAGGGTGTTTCAAAAGTCTTGGGAACATAAAGATTTTTAATAACTCAAAAACTATTAGGAGTTAAAAAATGAAATTGGTACCGTTGGAAAGGTTAAAGTTTCAAGTTTTGTGGGGAATCTTCAAACTTGCTCAATATGAGCACCATTCGTCACACGGCAGACATCTAGTCGATAGTCCATTTCCTGCCAAACGCGTTCCAGCATCTTGACGTCAATGGTTCCCACAACTGCCGTTATTCGAGCCTTTAGTTCGTAAATATCTCTTGGAAGGGGCGGCACATAGACTTGTTGCTTGACAAAGCCCCAAAGGAAAAAGTCACACGGGGTAAGATCTGGAGACCTAGGAGGCCAGGGCATGAGAACGTCATCACCTCGCCCAGATCTCCCAATCCATCTACCAGGCAGCCTTGTGTTAAGAAACTGCCTTACTCTAAGTCTCCAGTGTGGTGGTGCACCATCTTGTTGAAAAATGAAGTCATCAGATTCTGCTTCTTCCAACTGAGCCATTAACCAGTCTTCCATCATGTTGAGATAGGATTCACCAGTGATAGTTGCCTCTTCAAAGAAGAACGGTCCATAGACACCTTTCTTGGAAATTGCACAAAACACGTTCACTTTTGGTGAATCTCGCTCGTGCTCAAGAATTTCATGAGGATTCTCAGTACCCCATATGCGAGTGCTATGCTTGTTAACTTTGCCATTCAGATGGAAGGTCGCCTCATCGCTAAAAACAAACCGGTCATCAAAGCCGTTATCTTCCAAATTCTCTTGCATTGCAATGCAAAAGTCACGGCGAAGTGGCTTATCAGTGTCCTTCAACTTTTGGACCAACTTGAGCTTGTAAGGTACCATTTGCAGTCGTTTCCTTAAGACACGCCAGACAGTTGCTGGAGCAAGCTGAAGTTCCCTGCAGGCTCTTCTCACTGATTTACGGGGGCTCCGCTGAAAAGCTGCCCGGACTTGCTCAACTGCAGCTTCTGAAGTTGAAGGGCAACCTGTTCGCTTACTTGGGCACAAACACCCATCTTTCACAAATTTAGCATGCCATCTGACAATGGGTTTCCTTTCAGGGACTTCTTTTTTAAATTTCCTGCGAAATGCACGCTGAACACATGTCCACGATTCAGTCTTTGCAAATTGGAGGACGCAAAACGCCTTTTCTTGTTTAGAGAACGCCATTACTGCACATGGAAAGATAAGACGAAAATCATTAGTATGACCAAAAACTTGATTAAGCAAGCTTTAAAATGACACCAGTTTCATTTTTCTACCTGGAATAGTTCATGAGATATACGAATTTGTAATGTTCCCAAGACTTTTGAAACACCCTGTATATTGATGTTGCCATCCTGTAGATGTAAATGGAGACGCTCTGATATAATTGACGCTTTTTTGTTAAAACTGCAAAAGTATTTATCTAAGCTAGCACGAACGCCTGGCAAAGCCTGGACGTAAAGTACGCTTAAATATGATATTTTAATTCTTGCGGATTTCGTATATATTATAATAGAGTTAATGTTCTATCGATTTTTATATATTATAAAGTAGCGATTTCAAAAATAAAAAAATATATATATCCATATGACTTGGGTGCAGGTCGAACACGTGCTGCTCTGTCTTTGACCGATCATGTTTAGAACACGTCTTCCCCTGTCGCTCTCGGCCCACGTGTGTAATGCGTCTATCTCTGTCCTCCTATTTCTCTCTTTCTCGCTTTGACGTCACTTCGCACACGGCTCGGTCATTTGCATACAGCTGATGCTGTCATACGCTCGTCCGCGCTCCGTTATCAAGGTTCGATAGATGTTCTTCTATGTCAATTATGTTCTCTGTACCTCCGATTTAGTGAGATCTTCTTTTTTAAGTTGTGATCAAAGAGTTAGTTATCCCAATGAAAGCATATATCTATAAGCAAATATAAACTCTCAGAGATATTTTAAGTAACCTAGCCTATAGACTGAACGAGGTATTGCACTGAATTGGAAGTGACAGATGAATGGGTAAATTCGTATTATTTGATGTATGTAACCTCCGACCTCCTTCAGGTGTAGCTTGTCGAACTCAGTAATGTTTCTGTCAAACTCGAGAATTTGAACGGAATTTCGAGCGGAATCTTTTATTTTACCTCACGGGATCGAGGTCCTAAGTAATTCGCAATTGTATTTTTCGATCTTCCACACTGAGGACTGAACTTTCAACCTTCAAGAGAATAACACATTTTATCATTGATTTTTCCAAGTACTCGTGGCGCAGTGGTTAGAGTACTTGGAAAAAATCAATTGTAAAAAGCGATATTTTCCTGAAGGTTGAAGGTTCAATCCTCAATGTGGGCGACCGATAATTACAATTGCGAATTACTTAACGCCTGTATCATGGCTGACGAAACAAGAGCATGCTACACCCGTGAAATAAAATAATAAGTATAAGTATAATCCCCACATTAAAAACTGACCTTGTACCAGACCTGTGAAGGGGTAAGTAAATAGAAACAATTTGACTGGATAAAATGTCGCGAAAAAATGCAATAATATAAATAAAACAATCGCACATTTTCCGTGCGTGAGTTCGTTCCCTTTATGTGTCTACGAGTGTATTAAATAGGTTTTGTATTGGAATACCCCTATAAGTATTGAAATTCGGTAACCGAAAAATTCGATGAAAGATGAAACAGTTTGATTTTGACTAAAGTTAACCCCACTCATAAAGTCTAGCTTCAAAACTGCATTTTAAAAGTTTTATCACCATACAAGGATAAGGGCCCGGCGTATATAATCGATAGTAAGTTCTTCGATAAGACATGGGTGTATCCGAAATTACTGTTTCTGTTTAGAGCACAATTGAAGTATGATACTTGACTTTTGTATTTTAACTTTTAATTCAAGCCATTACATATAAAAATAATTTTATAAAATCAACAGTAATTTCTCTACAGTGCAATGTAAACTACAATGTATTCTGAACTGATTTACTGCGAGGGGAGCATGTGAAGATTCCTCATGATGCAACAAACAAACAAACAAATAGACGTGTATGTTCGAATAGAGAGGAGTGATAAAATAAATTAATAGACATTTCTCTACTCGAACATACCCGTCTATTTGTTTGTTTGTTTGTTTGCTTGTTTGTTTTTTCCTTTCTTTCCTTTCATTCTAATTTAGCATAATCACGTTGACACACCGGTTCCCGCTGGATCACCGAAGTTAAGCAACGTTGAACCTGGTCAGTACTAAATGGGTGACCATTTGGGACTTCCAGGTGCTGTATGTGCTCTCCGCTTATCTCGGTATTGATTCCAGTCGTCCTGGACTCATCCTTGCCACTGGACTCAAACAGTGCCGATTCTGGAGAGGTGTGGTTGAGATTGCGCAACCCTTGCCTCACAATTACACGCGCAACTGCATCTACAGGGGGTATCTTTTTGTCTTTCGAGACTGAACGGAGGCATCGCGCGTAATTTTGATCAAAATCCATTATGTGTTTTGTATTCAGGAAAATGTCAAAAATTTCAAGCTTAAGTTTAAAAAATCTAAAAATCCGTGAAATCTTGCTTGAATATGAATCAATTTCAATACGATTTTAAAATTGGATGTTGTTATCCATATTATGAACTCTAAGAACTCTTTAAAATGCTCCAAATTATAAGAAATCTCGGTAATATCTATCATTTGATATTGTTAAAATTGCACAACAACAGGCGGTATCTGAATTTTCATGAAATTTTAATCGTTTTGTATTAAACAAAGTTAAACTAGACGTTGCCCCTATTTGAACCGCTTATGCCTAGCTATCGTGTTTCAAAATCTTTAATGATCAGTTAATTAGTTTAGGGGTGAATCCTCTACATGCAAATATATAAACATACACACATATCTAACTTTATAAGAAATTTTATAGTTCGTAAAAAAACGTGCAAAAGTTATAGCTATAGGCTTAGAATGAGTGCCAAATTGATGGCTGAATACAATTAAATGTGTGCTTCCCTATTAATCCCTATACATCGAGCGGATACAATACCTAATTCGTTGCACATTATTATAAATAAGGTTCATGCACGATTTCAGACAGATCGGCCCAGTAGTTTCTGAGGACAGTAAAACGATAATCCCTATTAATCTTTACTTATCCATAAGAATGCATCGAACGGATATCATAATTCTTTGTTCGTTGCACTTTATAACGAAAGTCTACGTAAAATTTCAGCTAGATCGTGAAACGGACAGATAGACAAACAGACAGACATGCAAAGAGAAATATAATAGACATGGATGTTTGCATGTGTGCGTGTGCGTGGAGGCAGTTGTATTTCTGTACGTGAAGATAGTTGTATTTGTGTGTGTATATTTTGGTAAGTTAAAACGAATGTCTTTCTCTGAAGATTTCTCTTTGTTGTTCCATTTTTCTTTTCTTTCTGGTAATGGGGGTTGGAAGAGAAATGTGGGGTGGCTCAAATGGTGTGCACGGCATCTTATTATTTTAGGTGGAGAGACTAAGACCAGATGCCGGGTAGTGAGAGGGGGTGCTTTGTTCCTTTTTTGTTTTTCCCATCATCCCAAAACTGGTCTTCTCGTTTTCCCTAAAAAGAGGAGACACTGCCCCTACACCTAACAACACCGCAATTTACTTCACCTTCCCCCTCCCCCCGATTCCTTCTCTCTAAAAAAGATCCGTTCATAGAAACAAAATTTTATATTTACCTCTTTATATTTCGTTTGTTTTCCTTTTTTTATTTTTATTTTCTTTTTTATTTTTATATCCATTTCTCTTTCTTTTTTTTTTTTTTTTTTTTGGCGTGTGGATCTTTGGAACTCTTTACTCTCCCAGTGTTTTTACTTAGGTTCCCTTTTTCTTTTTTCCTTGCGTTGTGCCTTTTATACATTATATTTATTTTGTTTTTGTTTTGTTGTTGTGTTGGTTGGCTGCTTTTTAGATACGTCCTTGTCTTATAAATGCATACCAATAACACAGCGTTAAATACAAGTTTAATGATCCGTCACGCTTCATTTTTTATGGTATTTTCGTCTCTCAGTAACGTTTAGGGCTGTGACAACAGAATATTCTTATTATTGTTTTGACTCTCGAGTATATATCCGACACAGTTGACACAGTGAATCAACCGAGAACCACATCACTCTATATAAAAGTGTATAGCATACAAACGGATACACACCCGAGAGTCAAAACAATGAAAAGAATATTCTCTTGTCATAGCCCTACTTATGATTTAAATAACATTTTTGGTCAACCATGCTCAATTTTTATATTGTATTTCCGACTGCCTGTAAAGCTTTAGTTTTAAATAGCATTTTCTCTCTGTCACGCTTTAGTTTTAAATTCTATGTTCGTCTATAACGTTTTAGTTTTAAATTCTATGTTCGTCTGTAACGTTTTAGTTTTAAATTCTATGTTCGTTTGTGACGTTTTAGTTTTAAATTCTATGTTCGTCTGTAACGTTTTAGTTTTAAATTCTATGTTCGTCTGTAACGTTTTAGTTTTAAATTCTATGTTCGTCTGTAACGTTTTAGTTTTAAATTCTATGTTCTTCTGTAACGTTTTAGTTTTAAATTCTATGTTCGTCTATAACGTTTTAGTTTTAAATTCTATGTTCGTCTGTAACGTTTTAGTTTTAAATTCTATGTTCGTCTGTAACGTTTTAGTTTTAAATTCTATGTTCGTTTGTGACGTTTTAGTTTTAAATTCTATGTTCGTCTGTAACGTTTTAGTTTTAAATTCTATGTTCGTCTGTAACGTTTTAGTTTTAAATTCTATGTTCGTCTGTAACGTTTTAGTTTTAAATTCTATGTTCGTTTGTGACGTTTTAGTTTTAAATTCTATGTTCGTCTGTAACGTTTTAGTTCAATTCTATGTTCGTCTGTAACGTTTTAGTTTTAAATTCTATGTTCGTCTGTAACGTTTTAGTTTTAAATTCTATGTTCGTCTGTAACGTTTTAGTTTTAAATTCTATGTTCGTCTGTAACGTTTTAGTTTTCGATCACATTTTATGATGTCACGACTTGATTTTGCATGTCATTTTAGGCTTTTACGTTTAAGTTATAAATAGCATATTCGTCTGTCACGCTTTAGTTTAAAATATCATGTTCGTTTGTGATGGCTAAAATTTAAATGGAACTTTTGTTTGCCATACTTGAGTTTAAAATAACATATTCGTCTGCTACGCTATAGTTTTTAATCACATTGTATACTGTCAGGACTTGGTTTTATATAGAATGTTAGGCCGTCACGTTTTAGTTTTACTAGCAGGTCGCCCAGTGTTTTCCGATCGTAAAATACGCTTAAATATAATATTTTGATTAAAAAAAAAACATTCAGAAATTTACGTGCTGGGTTTGGACCTACAGATCACGTCATGCAAAAAAAAACAAAAAAAAACATGTAAATTTTTCAAGTCTTATAAAATTCTTTGCAGTTAATGAAAAAAAAATTAGGAAATTTACGTACGGAGTTTGAACCTACAGAACACGTCATGTAAAAAAAAACAAAAAAAAACGCTATCAACTTACCCAGAGTATAATTTTCCCGGCCCGTTGTTCTATCAGTGTTGCTAAGCGACGACATAGAAAAAATGGCTTTACCGATGATAGATAAATTAAAATAACGGTTTCAATTATCGATTATCGGTAATTATCGGGGGTATTCTTAGACAAAACTTAACTAAGATCACTCCCATTAAAGTTCTGTAAATTTTAAAGAAAATCTATTCGGCCGTTTCGGAGCCTATAAGGAATAAACTCATACACACACAGACAAATTTGCATTTATATAATGGTAGAGAAGAGATTTTACTGTGTCACGCGTTAGTTTTAGATAACATTTAATCTGTTACGGTTTAGTTTTAAATAACATATTTATTATTCGTATTATTTGTATCATTCTGACTATTGTCCTTGTGGCGTAACAGATACGGTACTATGTAAAATTAAGTTTTAAGTGACACTCTCCTAGAGGTTGATGGTTCAATCCTAAATATAGGCGATACTAAAATACAACTGCGAATTAATTAAAACTTCCACCTGCTCATAGCTGATGGAGCTATCAGGTTTACAAGAAAGTTCTTGAGATTTTCGATCTTTAAATTCATATGAACATATCCTTGCTCAAACAAAAATGCATTGATCGAAATAAACCCCGTTATGAAATGTCACTTTTCACTTCTTTTAAGTAACAAGGGCGACTCGTTTCTTGACCGAGTTGTAACTTGTGATAAAAAATGGGTTCTTTACAACAACCACCGACGCTCAGCTCAGTGGTTAGACACCGAGGAAGCTCCACAACACTTTCCGAATCCAGAGTTGCACCAAACGAAGGTCATGCTGACTGTTTGGTTGTCTGTGACCGGTCTCATCTATTACAGTTTATTGAATGCAGGCGAAACCATTACGGCGGAGAAGTACTGTCAACAAATGGGTGAAATGCATAAGAAACGTTGATAACAACACCCAACATTAATCAACAGAAAAGGCCCAATACTTCTCTACAACAATGCCCGATCGCACGTTACTAACCCGACGCTGCAGAGGTTGAACGTATTGGGTTATAAAACACTGCTTCATCCGCCATACTCTCCAGACTTCTCACCTATCGACTACCGATTTTCCAAGCATTTCAACAACGTTCTGCGTGAGAAATGCTTCAAAAACCAAAGCGATAACAAAAACACCTTCAGCGACTTCATTGCCACCAGAACGCCAGATTTTTACGTTACAGAGAACTCCCGGATACGGTGGCTCATGAATTCTTTTTTCAGGTCTCCCTGTGGAATACGATGTTTTTCCGGCCCCTGGTAACGATATTTGCCCCGTCTTACGGTGTTATTCACAATGTTAATTTTTTACAAGCCATATCTTGGGGTTCTACTGGACTGTCATAAATACACTTGTTTTGCGTTGGCAAATGTGTGTGGATTCTGATGGTGTTTATTTCGACCAATAAATGTTTGTTAAAGTCGAGATATGTTCATATGAATTTAAAAGTTAAAGATCGCAAGAACTTTCTTGTCAATCTGATAGAAAGATAGATAGATAGATAGATAGATAGATAGATAGATAGATAGATAGATAGATAAATCTATATAATTATTAAAATTTGTGGGTTTCAATGAAACTGTTTTGTTATGTTTTGGTTTTGATTCTAACTGATGGCACTCAAATCAATGGGGTTTTTTCTGTTTGTTTGTTTGTTGTTTCTTACTTTGAAATCATAACTACATATTTGGCATAATATATGAAATATCGTTAATAAAATTCAAACTCTTTTCAACAAGTCAACCATACTGAGTGCAAATAAACTTCAGTCCCTGCTGAATTTGTAGACATATTTTATAATCATGAAATTATGTTTTGCTAAGTTTTTGTTTCGGTTTCGATTCTAGCTGATGGGACTCAAATCATTGATTTTTGTTTGTTTGTTTTTTGTTTGTTTTTTGTTTTTTTACTTTTGAAATCATGACTATATATTGGGTACAATATAATATGAAAATTGATTCTGTAGTAATAAATACGAAATCAGCGTAAATTAAAATATCATATTTAAGCGTATTTTACGACCGAACAGAGCCGTGTGCCCTTGCCAGTAAATAAATAAATCTGCTAACATCTATCTACCTATCCCAATTTATTCATGTATATCTATCTGTCTATCCACCAATTATCAATCCGAGTTTGTATTAAACCCGTATTTGCATGAGTCAGTCGCGCAGCCGACCCACAAGCCAAAAGAGTTAACGACGCGAGGTTACAATACCACGGGTTGTACGTTCGAATGCGTTGGTAAGATAAGCGAATTGTAGGAATCTATACTAATGAGTTTGCATGAGACGAAACAGGCTATTCTGTATAGTGATAAAAACTATTTACTTTTTTTAATTATTATTGTAAGCCTCTTTAATAAAGACCGTGTACTTTGATTGGGAGAAAACAAGTATATCGCTCTAGCCGTATAGTTATAGTTCGCTCCCTTTGGATTAAGCACTTTTGACTAGGGCTACGACAGTAGAATATTCTTTTCATTGAGAATACTTTCGAGTATATATCTGATACAGTTAGACTCAGTTAATCGATTGAGAACCACATAACTCTATATAAAAACATATAAGATATTAACTGATATATACTCGAGAGTCAAAATAACGAAAAGAATATTCTCTCAGTAATGACTGGTACGAGTTTGTACTGAAACCGTATTTACACGTCTCAGTCGTGCGGTTTACCTACTAGATAAACGATTGACGACGTTGGGTTACAAGACTTAAGGTTGTAGATTCGAACCCGTTGGTATGTAGGCTAGTTGTTTGACTATACTGTTTAGCCTTCAAATAATGAATCAAGCTTGTCAATAAACAGATGAATAATATTTGATTATTTTTTTATCAATCTACAGTGAAACGAAATTGTCACCCTAAAAAAGACGACATGATTCCATTTCCGTTTGATGAAACCCGGTTTTCCTTCTTTTTTTTTGTTTGCTGCAGACCATCTATTAGTTGGCCAGTTGTGTAAAAATCCCAAGGGCGATAAGGGCCTTCTGTCGAGACCAGAGATGCGCCGTTGTACAACTCATGATTTCTACAGATGCAAGTTATGACAACAGGACCATTGCCAGCACCCTCAAAATGCTTCGCTGGATTGACACGATTAACAGGGGCGTGCCCAGGGTGATGAAAACAAAGTTTCCGAACACGGTTATGTGCTTTGGTGTGGTTTCAAGTGAGGGTCACATTATGCCACCTCATATTTTTGTAGTCGGCTTGAAAGTTAACACCAAAGCGTACCTGGATGTGCTGATGAGGGTAGTGATCCCCTGGTGCAATCAGGTGGTCGCTGGCAGACCCTGGGTGTGGCAGCAGGATTTGGCGCAGGTCCACAAATCCAAAGAGACCCAGGTTTTGCTTCGGAAGGTGTGCTACAACTTTGTACCTTCCCCTCACTGCCTCTTCTCGTGCGACATGAAACCGCTGGTCTATTTCGTGTGGTCTTACATCGAGAACATCACCAACACGACACCAAAGCCAGCCTGATCGCCGCCATCCGCCGAATATACGCCCAGCTCCCGCCGGCGCTTGTGGAAAAGGAATGCTCCCAGTTCCGGACCCGTATCGAGGCGGCGATTGAAGCTGCAAGCTTCTACATTGAATAGATGCCAGCTCTACTATATAATCAAATTACTTGAATTGATTTTTTCTATAAAATTTAAAAAATAAAGCTGTAGTATTTTTGTTTTGTTTCTTCTTTAGAGCGACAAGTTTATCGTTCCACCCACATCCATGCAACATTCTGAATACTCTCATGACTGTTCACTATGTATAGCCGCCAATTTGGCGTCTCTTTCAATGTTTGAGCTAATTGCTGGCGGCCTAGAGATAAGATACTAGCCTACGAAATCAAAAGTGACTTTGTGACTGGGTTTGAATCTCACGACCAACGGTAATTATCATTCCTACCCTGATGATTGCGGATGCATGAATTGCTAGTGGCTGTAGTTATGAAAGAAAATAATTGCTAATATTTATTTGAAAAAGATAGATGGATAAGATAGATAGATAGATATATAGATAGATAGATAGATAGATAGATAGATAGATAGATAGATAGATACGTCCACACATACGGGCATTTGAGAACTTAGAATATTTATTTAGATAGAAAGACAGATAAACAAATAAGTTTGTAGATTTCTTCGCTATTTACTTTATCAGTCCCTTTACATGTTTTCCCGCTTTTTTATATCTATTTTTCTACGCAGTCATCTTTGTCGTCTTCATTCCCGGCGTGTCGTTCACTTCCAAACCGACAGCAAAATACAAAAGGTCACTGTGACTCATGGAAGTAAAACCGTTGTATAAAACCAAGAAATAAAACCATTGAAAAAATAAAAATAAGAAAAAAGAATATATATAAAAATAATATTTATTTATTATCTCTATTCATATGTGTTTGTGTTTGCGAGTGTATGTGAGAAAGAGTGTGTGTGCGTATGTTTGTTTGTGTGAGATAAAGAATAAGAGAGAGAGAGGGAGAAAGAGAGAGAGAGAGTGTGTGTGTGTGTGTGTGTGTGTGTGTGTGTGTGTGTGTGTGTGTGTGCGTGCGTGCGTGCGTGCGTGCGTGCGTGCGTGCGTGCGTAAGTGTTTATTTCTGTAATGGATAAAGATACAAAAACATTATTTATCACTAGCATTCCTAGAATTCATGTAAACAATTGTTTGGCGTACGATTGTTTCAGAGACTACTTGGAATAATTTCCAGCTCTCTCTCTCTCTCTCTCTCTCTCTCTCTATATATATATATATATATATATATATATATATATATATATATATATATATAATTGAAAGTTAATATATTTCCAGAGCATGTTTCCGTCAGCTAGCTACTTGTAACTAGAGACCTCTTCAGGTGGTACAGCTTATACGAAAGCTAAGTCTGCAATCTTACAGACTTGGCTATCGTATAAGCTGTACCGCCTGACGAGGTCTCTACCTACCAGTAACTAACTGATCGAAACATGCTCATGAATGTGTAGCGACATATCAATGCTTACTCGTACGTAAAAACGAATAGAAAGTATATATATATATATATAAGTGAGAATGTGAGAATGTGTGTGAGGACACTTTTTAACCTATGTACTCAACGAATTTTTTACTTACTGATTTAAATTTGGTATATAGGGTATTCAGACATGTGGAAAAATTATAAGAGGTCAAAAATTGAAAAATTGGTACGTGAGGTTTATCAGATTTTTATCTATTTGTCAACTGTTTCACGAACGCACATGCGTGAATAGTTCGCATGACGGATTACTTATGTTAAGAAAAAGTAAGCTTGAAAACACGTTGTAAAGATTGTACCAGGCGAGCCTAATGTCGTTAAGTTTTGGTTTCAATCTCAGCTCGAGTATTTTTTTTACATACATGTCTCAGTTTCTATGTGAATTAGGATATAATATTATACGTCGAGTGGCCTGCTAGTATATATATATATATATATATATATATATATATATATATATATATATATATATATATATAACAAGATATGATTTTATGTATCTATTTTCAGTATTTACAATACGTAAGTAGAGCTAGATAGTAATTTATGAAAATATGTGTGGCAATTAAGGTACACAGAAGAGGACTAGTACTAAAAGAAGAGGTGGGATTTAGCTGCTTGTCGAGTTAGTTGGTAATATATATTGAGTGAGCACAAGTACTATGAGTTCATCAGAGCACATTCCATTAAAGTGCTTGTAAGACAGGCGCAAGGATGCGGCATTGCGACAATGGGGTTGAGGTTGGAGTTTGTGCGATAGTTCGAGATCTTTTAAATTCGATACTTTTTTCTCGGATTTTGTTTAAAAGAAACGGAAATGTATTGTGGTAGAGTTCAGTTTGTGGATTTATTTTCGTAATTAAATTGTTTTTAATTGCATTTTTTTTAATATTGTGTTATTTTACGCTATTTTTTATTTCAATAAAGTTCCAATTAATAGTAAACAAAAATGTGTAAGTTACGTATATATAGTAAATTTTGAAAATATATATAGTAATTAAGCTACACAAGTTCTTCCACGTTTCATCCTCATGGGAATTCGTCGGGCTATTGCATGGAATTGATGTCACCGCGTGTTTTTATATACTCAATCAGTGCGGAAGTTGCTAGTTAACCAATTAGATTTTTTGTTGTTATGCACACCTATTTATCGCAGCCAATATACGCGCGTTTATCATGCAGAGGTTCATCACTTTCCTTGTTCGTTTCTTTGTGGAATAATGACATCTTCCCTCTGTGTTAGAAGGTGATCTGGTTTTAATCTGGATGTTTTCAGATACGTCCACTTATATATTTGTTTATACTAGCTTATTTATTTGTTTATTTATTAACTAATTAATTAATTAATTAATTATATAATTATGTAATATCGTTCTTGTTATAATATATTTATTATTTGATTATTCTTTTTGGTTGTAGTTATTCTAAGGTAAGGTATTCTAAGGTAAAATTTGTTGTGTGCATTTATACGTTTGCAGTTTAATAATGCTGGGAGTTTTTAAATTTTATAATAGCAAATTTCTCCTTTAGACAGAGTTTACACGGGTTGTCTACATATACTAGCTTGTCGTACTATTTTTCACTTGACTATCGGCGGGCGTTTCTTTTCGTTGAGCTCTCAGTACTGATTTGCTAATGATTTGCTAATTCTGTTCTTATTCGGTGTTTTGTGTATTTGAATGTACTTCTGTATTCGTAATATCTAATTTTAAAATCTAGGCAAGTCATACCTATGTAATATTCTCTGTTAATCGTCTTTTCTGTGGCAAATATTGTAGCCTGGAAAACAATATTTCACGTTTTTGGTTAGTGATCTATTTCATAGTTTACAGAGTGCGCGAATTCAACAATTAAATTTTTTTCTATTCATTATCAGCAGTTTTATTTCTATTAGAGTTTGGGTAATTACTATTTCTAATAATTATATTTTTGCCCTTTGTGTTTTTTTTTGTTGTTGTTGTTGTTATGCTGGTCACTTTTCTAATAATTTTGTTATTATTTTTTTACTGCGCTTATTTAATATTTTATTATTATGCGCTTCAATCATGAGTTTTCATAGCAGCTATACGAAAAGTTTTAGATTGTTTGTATTAATGATTTTGTGCAAGGGATAAGTAAGTGTGTTTTGATGAGATGTGGAAAATTCTCACCGAAAACCATTTCCCGTAATAAATCCCACAATACACAATAACTTTTAATAAAAATAGTCTAAAGTGTATTGACTATGTCTTTAGATAAGACAAACATTTTATATGAGTCAAAATATCCATAGGGAGACTGTCTACTACAGTCAAAAAAGAGCATATACATAGACTAACCTACCACAACTTTTTCGAAGAGATAACCATCTTTCTGAAAAACAATACTAATCAACATTCATGTCCTCGCCTTAAATTTAGAAAACTTTTGGCGGACAACGCGTACATGCTCAAACACAGTACTAATAGTCTAGGCACCGCCAAAAATGGCCGCAAAATCAAGTTGTTGTTGTTTTTTAAAACGAAATTACATTTATTAAAATCCATTATTTCTGAGTAACTTTTTTTTTCCAGAAAGATAAAACCCTGAATTTTATCATATAGAAAACAGAATAATGTAAAACTTTTTCTACTATTTTTAATTCAATTTTAAATGTTAAATTTTCCCAAAAAGTTAACAATTGACATTTTTTGTCTTGCACAAAAAACGTACTTAAATATTTAAAAAAAAGGGTTTTTGAAATAATTAATTAATTTATTTATTGTCTAACTAAGATTTAGGATGATTTTCTAAGAGAATATGCAAAAATATTATAATATAAGTACCTGAATTTCAAATAATTCCACTTATTCATATAGGTAACCAAATATTTCGCGTTGACGTAGAGTTCAGATCGACTCTGTTTACGTTTTCTTTTGATAATAAGAAAACTATGGAAGACCAAACAGGCCAAAAAAAACTTATTTTTCAGTGACGAAAATTTCAATGTATTATAAAGCTGAGGCTGGCCAGTACCAGATGGGTGACCATTTGTATGCGTTTGGTTTTTAATGTGTATGTGTGGGGGGGGGCAGGCTCCCCAAAATGGGGGGGGGCAATTTAAAGCTGAATAAAAAAAAATTATTTCAGCGCGTTTGGTCCACCGTAGTCGAAAGGCGGCAAACGTTTTCAAACGGGATCGAAAAAAATGATGCTATTTTTAACACAAAGGGCACAATATTTATCGAATTTTTTTTTTTGGTATCGATTATTCAAAGCATGCCCTGTTTAATAATGGTCATGCATTATTCGGCTCGCTAAAAAAAAATTGTTAATTTATTTATCAAAAATTTTAAAATAGCTTTTTTCGTATAAATATTAAAAATTTTTTTTGTTTGTTTTGCTTAACTTAAATTAATTATTTTACTTAACATATTCACCGAATTTCACACTTCAAAACTCAAAAGCGGGATAATTAAACACAATCGAAGTTCTGATATTCAGACGTCAAAATAAGGTATGCAAACAATTTTTTTTTTTTTTTTTTTTTTGAATCTATAATTCTGTCCCTTACAACAACACAATATGTTGATTTCAGTTTCAGATGATTATTTTAAGCATATTTGTTCCCACTTCAAAACAAGGGGGGTTTTGTAAGCAAAAAAATATATATATATAAATATCGTTTATGAAAAATAAGTACACTGTTATAAAGTTCATTCTTCTCCTAATAATCGCTGAAAATTTCGTATTGATCGGATAATTACCTGATTTTTGGTAGATTTTTAAAAAGACGGTCCGTCAAAAAGTACTGACCTGCCCCCCCAGTTTTGGCGGTGCCTATAATAGTCATAAACTCGAAAGAATCATCGCATCTTCATGACAAGATGGCTTCTACGCATGCGTCAACACGGGCGAAAGACGTTGTACCTTTAATTCGTTTAAATATTATAAAAACCGACCTAGATTCGTCCGTGCCGTCATAGCGCAATCGATTAATGGACAACGTCGGTATCTGAAGATTGCAGTTTTGATCCCAGTTATCAGATATTTTTTTTCGATTTTTAAATTTGTAATATTGAAACAAGGTTATTTCTACCATTTTCCCCCGCTTTTCCCTATTTTTTTGTTTTTGTTTTTGTTTTTTTTTTCCTTTTTTTTTTGTTTTTTTTTTATCCGATTTTTTAAAAAGAAGTTTTACGTCCGTTCGCTGCTTTTGTTTTCGGACAGCGTCGTTATCTTAAGATTGCAGGTTCAATCCTAGTCATCAGATAATTTTTTTTCTCGATTTTAAAACTTTTAATATTGAAACAAGGCTATTTATTTATTTTTTCCGCTTTTCGCTGTGTTTTTTTGTTTTTGTTTTTGTTTTCCCGAACACGTTCATTTTCTTTTTTTTCCTTTTTTGTTTTTGTTTGATTTTTTTTTAAGAAGTTTTACGTCCGTTCGCTGTTTTTTTTTTTTCCGATATTTTTAAAAATTTAAGCAGGGTTATTACTTCACTTATTCTTTACCCCCCTCCCCCTACACACATACTTCCAAACACCCACTAGTAATTAACAAAAACAAAAAAAATCTATTAATTTAAAAAAAAATTAATAACATAATAACATCTTAAAATGCATTTAATAGTAACATGACTAATTAACGTATTTAATAACAAGCCAATTACTAATAAGCTTATGCATAAAAGGTTATATACATGTCTCCCTGTTTTCAAACTCATTTTATCTGAAACTAAAAGTCGCAGGGCGTCGCTAGGGAGCTCAAATAATTGGATATTTAACGGGTCCTTCTTTTATGAGTCTTTAGCCGGTTAAAATAGTTTTAAGGGGTCAAAAATAGGTCAAAATTGAAAAAATTGTTATACATTTTGTACATTCATCTTAGTTTATTTTTAACTTTAATCTTAATTAAATTTAATGCTTGTGACGTTAGTACAATGGTAACGTCACCGTCTGTGAATGTTACAGTTTCCGTTTCGAATCTAATTGAAGGTGCCCAGATTTTTTTTTCTTTACTTTTGAAATCACGACTCTATAATAATAATATATACGAAATCTTGACAAATTAAATATCATATTTAAGATTATTTTACGCCTGAGAAAATTCGAGCATCTCCTCGCAAGTATATATATATATATATATATATATATATATATATATATATATATTGGGTATATTTATGCAGCATATTATCATTGAGACAAATGTCATTGAAAAGCACTATCTTCTTTTTTACTTTCTCCTATCTCCGAATAATTCTTTTTTGCGTTTTTTTGCAAAATTATTTAGGTCGGATCCTTATGTTTGTTTAGCGGGCGCTTTCGATTGGAACACTTCCATCATCCTCAGCCATATTATTTCTTCAAATTGTGTTATAAAAATTACGTTTGCTATTATATATATATATATATATATATATATATATATATATATATATATATATATATATATATATATATATAATAATTTATAAAATATATATGGCGATTAAGCTAAACTGAATATTCTGCGTTTCATCCACTATAGGATTCATCAGGTTTATGCGCGAATTCTCTTCGCATAATTCGCGCATAAGCCTGACGAATCCTATAGTGGATGAAACGCAGAATATTCAGTTTAGCTTAATCGCCATATATAGTTTATAAATTACTAACTAGCTCTACCTACGTATTGAGCACTTTTGAAGTAAATACTTAAAGTTTACGCATAAATCTATACTTTCGTATATTAAATTTATGTGAATAAATGAAGTAGTTATATATATATATATATATATATATATATATATAAATGCACAATATATATATATATATGTACAATTAAAAGAAGTACATATATATATATATATATATATATATATATATATATATATATATATGCCATGGTCACGTGGTGGTTAATTAAGACATTTTTTAACAGGGGAAGGAATTACTAACTAGCTCTACCTACGTATTGAGCACTTTTGAAGTAAATACTTAAAGTTTACGCATAAATCTATACTTTCGTATATTAAATTTATGTGAATAAATGAAGTAGTTATATATATATATATATATATATATATATATATATATATATAAATGCACAATATATATATATATATGCACAATTAAAAGAAGTACATATATATATATATATATATATATATATGCCATGGTCACGTGGTGGTTTATTAAGACATTTTTTTAACAGGGGAAGGAGGTTCACATTGATATTTACATAAAATCGAATTACTTTTTTCTAATCTTTTTATTTTATGTACACATTTACGACCCTAAGCATTTAAAAATATTTCGACTTCATTTGTACTTTTACATTATGTATCTGAGTCTTCTTTGTCTCTATATACAAAGCTTCCAATATTTTCAATCTATTTATATTATCGCTTTGTAAGACTTTAGTATTTTCAACCATGATTCTTCGAAATCCGAAATGATGGCAGCTATGTTTTTTTATTAAGTGTTGCGATATTGAACTGGAGTTGGAGAAGTGATAATGTGTTTGTAGTTAGCAGTATTAGAGATATATTCTTCTAACGGGCAGTTAAATTACAAAATCGTTAAATATACTAAAGTCAAATAAAGGGTCATAATTATGATCAAAGTTTTAAAAGATTAACCTCTGCGGTCTCTACCAACTCTTGGCCTAAACATTTGAAATTTAACATAAAGTTTATTCAGACATAGGGCAGGCTTTTTAATTGGATATTAGCGGAAAATTTGCTGCCAAAGGTTGGACCTTCAAAAGATTTTACATTTTTACATAGCAAACTATTCAGCTAATTTTTGGTCTAAACATCTGAAATTTTGCATAAAGGGTATTCAGATATGCGGCAAGCTTTTTAATCAGGTTTTGGACGAAATTTTGGCTGCTAAAAAGTAAAAATTGAAAGAGTTTACCTTTGCAGACTCTACAAAACTCCTCCGCTAATTTTGGTCTAAGCACTTGAAATTTTAGATGTAGGTTACCTGGACATGAGTCAATCTTTTTAATATATATACATATTAACATAAGGTTATGAACAGTATATAGGGCCCGATCAAAGCCGGGCTGTACTGCTAGTATATATATATATATATATATATATATATATATATATATATATATATATATATATATATTAATGAAAACAAAGGGGTGTAGTGTTTACCTGATATAAGCAATGGTAAACTTCAAACTAATATAAATAACAGTATTTATATATAGAAAATTTAATCACAACCGAATTAAAAAAGCTCAATACGCAATAGAAAGTAGAGCTTATTATAAGAGAAAGAAAATTAAAATTAAAACTGTAGGTTGAACATTACAATCAAAATTTATTGTTCGGCCAATTACTCCACAAAACAATTTACATATTTACATATATATATATATTAGTGTGTGGACGATTATTCGGAATCGAAATCGGGAATCCGAAAAATCGGAGCTTTTTGGGGTATCGGAATCGGTATCGGAATCGGAAAAAATTATGGTCTAATTTCCGATTCCAACCCTATTCTTTAAAATTTTTAAATAAAAAGTTAAACAAGCACAAATTCTTTTATTTTTATTATTATTATTATTATTATTATTATTATTATTATTATTATTATTATTATTATTATCATTATTATTATTATTATTATTATTATTAGAAGTTGTTCGTTTGCAACATAAGACTAAGAAGGGCCAAGTTATAAATCTCATTTACAGATTTATCATTCATTTATAACTTACCTATTGTAATCGTTTAACATCTATTCGCTAAAATGTATATGTGCCCTCATCTGATGGAGTTCATATGATTATTAACAAATTTTAAATACTCTGGGCATTTAGTTGGCGCCAGCTGTACATTGGGATTTTTGTCATCGGCTTCTTCTGAAATAATCAAAGTTTTGTGGCACCTTTTTAGACACAAGGAAATCCTCAGACTCTCCAAACCTAATTTAATTTCTTTTTATTAGTTTTTATTGTAAGCAAAGTAAATATTCTAAAGGTCACTTACCTATTCAATATCACAGATTTTAAAAAGCTTTTCGCACCTATTTGATAAATGGCCATATGGCGTCTATTAGAGACTTGGAACTTTAATATCAAAGATTTAACATACTTGGAAGTTTTTTCTGGTGTTGGTTTTGTATGATCACCACATCCTTTGAAATATTTCATGTCTCCTTATATTTTGTTTGGTTTTGGCACAAGTGAAAATATAGATGAAAATTTCACAAGTTTATCAAAACCGGAAAGGCAAATATTGAGAAGTTTGTTAACTTTAAAAAAAGACTTTCATTTACATTTAAAATATCCTAAACATTAGATTCTACTTTTTGAGGCGATTATATTTGAGAAAAATGAAACTTTTTTTTAGAATTTAGAATAGGGGTTCAGTTATGCACATAAATATGATGTAAACTGATCCCATTTCGGTACATAATAACTTTTTAAGCGGTTAAGTAATTTTTACCACTAATTCTAAGGCCAATCAGCAAAATCATAAAATCACATGTAATTGCTATATTTTTCGTATTGCCACCCGTACTTAGGGTTAGTAGTAGGAAAGTGGTGTGGTTTTTTGTGACATTTAACAATAATATATATTAATGCGATAGCGTGTGCGTTATTTATTTTGAGTGTCACGATTACATCCGAATGACTATTGTTTAATTATGGATTCTCGTTTCTTATAATAAATAATTTTACCAAAGAATTCTTCATAAGTTTTGGTTTTGGTTTGGATTATAGTTGATGGAACTCAAGTCATTTATTTTCTTATAAATAATTTTACCAAGAATTCTTCATAAGTTTTCGTTTCGATTTCGATTATAGCTGATGGAACTCTAGTGATCTTTTTTTTTTAATTAAACAATTTTATTAAGAATTTTCATAAATTTTGGCTTCGATTCCTCGTAAAGCTGAAAGAAGTCAAGCTGATGCAATAAAGTCATGTGAATTTTTTTTTAATCGCAACTTTATAATATACTAGACTATCCGTGACCCGTTGAGTCAGTATGTTACATTAGCTATGGAATTAATGTATGAGCGTGACACTTGAGACGTAATGAAAATAGTGTTTTGTTACCTAACAGAAACATTTCTATGAAAGTATATTAAAATGAAAAAAGAATATAGATAGATTCCTATGAGTCGTTCTGTTTATAATTGTTTATTTTGGAAAAAAAAAGAACTTACAGACATTGAATTATACGTGGTTTGCCATACTTATAGGTAAATGTGCACTGAGCAGATACCATAATACTTAAAGTTAAATTCAAAATTTGATATATCTTTTAATTTAAACGCGAAAAAAATGAAACAATTGGGACGCTGAAAACGTACACAGTAAAACAATACGTTTTATTGTCGCGTTGATTATTTATTTGTAAGGCAAATTAAAAAAAAACATATTTTCGGGGTTATTTATTTGTGTTGGTAGTGTAGAAGAAAATGTATGAATGTTTTTTTTTAAGAAATGTGTATTAAAAAATGAAGAACAAATTTAAAAAATGAAGGCGATGGGTAAATCGTCTTTGTAAAATGCTCTTATGGTTGTCAACGGGTTAAAGTAGATTTATTTCTAAGAAAATTGCGTTAAAATAAATTAAACGTTATGCGGAAATGAACGATGTAAAAAAATGCAGAAAGTATTAACAAGTGTTTATTGGGATAATTTAAACACGAAAAAAAAAATTGGGAAGCTGAAAACGTACACAGTAAAACAATACGTTTTATTTTTGCGTTGATTATTTGTTTATGTACGCATGCGAAACCGGAAGTCGTAACCCGGATGTTGGGTTACAACACTTACTTGAGTTTTAAAATTATATAGATAAAAACATTAACTCTGTAATAATATGTACGAAATCTGCAAAAATTAAAATATCATATTTAAGCGTACTTTACGACCTGGCTACACCGGGCGTCCTTGCTAGCTTAGATAAATACTTTTGCAGTTTTAACAAGAGTTACCATAATATCAGAGCATCTCTATTTACGCCACGAATAGCAACATCAATATGAATGAGTCCCCTGTGAAATTTCCACAGGTCCCGCTAGTTATTATTTGCATCTCGTTTTTGTTTTTTTGTTTTTTGTTTGTCTTTGTTTTGTGTTTTTTTTTGTTTTATTACAGTAAAGGAAATCAATTTAATAACCCCCCCCCCTAAATTTATAGAATTAAAATAACATTTAAACATTCATAGAAGGAAGGCACATAATAGTTAACGAAACCCAACGCTCTCACCATGTTAAAAATAGTTTTCCAAATAGTAACATTATTATTTAGAAATTCGTTCGTATTTTGTTCTTATATCGTTTTCTCATTTTACCTACCAATCGTCGACTATTTTCAACTGTTTATGAAGACTTTCAAGTAGCATGTTGTATACTAACGACGAACTGATACAATTTGGCTTTGTTTAAAATCAAAATAAACCTTTTGTTGTCTTTCAATTTGCAATACAAAGCAGTGAATATGTATTTTTAATACGTTTCCATTACATATTAAAGGCATATGCAGCTTCTCTTCCAAACCATAGCAGCAATTTTTGGTCTCCCCTCCATCAAACCCAGAGGTTTGGGGAAAATATATATATATATATATATATATATATATATATATATATATATAACGCATTCATAAATATTCCAAAATAAGATGCAGTTAATTATCCATGATGATGAATCCAAACGAAATCGAAAGTAATTGAACCTAGAGTGACCACAGCAACTACATCAGCCAGTATATATATAATTAATTAGATAGTTTGAACCGATCCAAGCCAGAATGAATATACATGAATTGTCTGTGTTATTCAACAAATTATGTTTAAAGGAAATACATATATTTCCTTTAATATATTAATTAGAACAATAAGCACATTTTTTAAAAAGTCATGACAGGGATGCAGGGCTCTTCAGATTTTTATCTGTTTATTAAGAGTTTCACGATTGCGCATGCGTGAGTCGTTCACATGGCAGATTACTTTTGTTATGAATAAGTATATTGGAAAACACTGTTTTAAAGAACGTGTGAAGCTGGCTTAATGATTATCGTACTTGACTCATTGTCTTTAGGTTTTGGCTTCGATCTTAACTCGAGTGTTTTTGTTTTTACTTAAAACACACAATACTCGCATGCACATCTCTGTGTTTCTTCCACTTTTTTTTTTTACTTCACTTGCTTTAAAAGGGATTTAACGTTACGTTTAAGACCTAGAGGATTTATGTTTATAATAAATAAGAATTCTGCATTAATTCAAATATAATATTTATGCGTATTTTACGAACGGACGGCCTGCTAGTGTATATATATATATATATATATATATATATATATATATATATATATATATATATTATATATATATATATATATATATATATATATATATATATGACGCGTGTATGTGGATGACATATATATATATATATATATATATATTCATCAACATACAGTACTGTTCCGTTGTACTACAACTCATCAGTGCAATTAGCACCTTTCCTTAGCAACCATCGCGTCGGCAGTTGGCAGCGCTAACCACACCACAGGACTATGGATTGGTGCTTGCAGAATCGATTCGATTCAATGCCTCCGTTCAGTCTCGAAAGACAAAGGATACACTCTGTAGAGGCAGCTGGGCGTGTAAATGTGTGGCAAGAGTTGCACAATCCTCAACCACACTTTTCCTGGATCGGCGCTGCTTGAGTCCAGTGGCAAAGAGAAATCCAGAACGACTGAAATCAATGCCGAGATAAGCGGAGAGCACATACAGCACTTGGGAGTCCCAAACGGTCACCCATCTTGTACTAACCAGGCTCATAGTTACTTAACTCCGGTGATCCGACGGGAACCATGTGTGTCAAACATGATTATGCCGTATTGCAGAATGATTCCCTAAATATTGAGTAAACATTTGCCCATCGCTTAACAGGGTTCGAGCTACTACTTTGTTTACAGACAACAGACAGCTTCGCTTAATAACTAAATAAGCAGCTAGTGAAATACATTTACCACAGTGCTCGGCCCAAATAGGTGGGCTTAATATAGTCATCCACATACTTGTTTCGTTTAATCACAACTCATCAGTGCGGCTAGACTAGCTGTAGATCGAACCTACAACCATCGCGTTGACAGTCGGCAGATCTAATGGATCGGGTTTTGCAGAATGATTAATTAAATGCTTATTAAATAAGCATTTGCCCATCGCTAAACAGTGCTCGAGCTACTTTTTTTTTTTTTTTTTTTTTTACAAGCAAACAGACAGCGAACTTCTATATATATAGGGCGGTGCATGAGTCCTGTGACAAAATTTCGGAACTATTTTTCATGATAATTTTTAAATAAATTTACTATTTTATTGTCATTATACGATAATGTAATATATGATTTCAGAAACAAAAGATACTAATTTTTAACAGTGCTTGTTGAATTGAAGAATATATTCATCATAGAGCACCATGAGAAGGGCCTCCATTCATCAGAAATATTCAAGTTGGAGAAAAAAAAACTCAAAACCAACAAAATGTTTATAAAAAGGATGATTGATCGTTACCTGGAAACTTCGTAAATCAAATATAGACGACAATCAGGCTGTCCCTACACCTTAAGACCACATAAACTCATGTTATGTCATGTAAGGGAAAAAAATCAAACGAAATCCAAGAAGATCCATGAAATAAATGGCAAATGAAGCATAAACATCACCTAATGCAACGAATATGTCAAAGTGACCTGAAGATGTCATCCTATAAGCTCCAAAAATGACAGTTTCTCTTTTTTTTTTACACAGGAATCGCCACTTATCAAGGACCAGAGGCCACTCGAGGATAATGGTTAATGGGTATACATTAGTCAATGTGATTATAGCGTAGTAAACAAAAGTAGTGGGATTTTTGTAAATTGGATTACTTAGGCAGACGGTTCATCAAGAACTTGTTTACGTTGGACATGAAGACAATCAGATTGTAGTCAGTTGGAAAGCAGGGAATCCAGAGAGAGAGAGAGAGAGAGAGTTCCACAGGCGTGCAGTTCTAAGAAAGAAGCTTTGTTCATGGAATCTACGTTTAGGTTTAGGCACAGATTAAGAGTGTGGGAAATTATTGATAGTGGTTTTGGTTAGACGAGTGTATTTCGGGAAAGTTTTGCGAGGAGATCCATAAATTGAAGCTCAGATGGGCACTTACCATGAAAATAACGATAAAGCAGAGACATGCTCGAAACGTCTCTTCTGTGAGAAAGAGGTTGCAAGGAAGAGAAAATGGCATCCCTCACTAAGCTACGAAATCTATTTTGAACACTGTCGAGGCAAGATAAACTGCTTCTAATAGCTCCTGCCCAGATGTGGCAACAGTACTCCATCATTGACCGTACCTGCCTTTTATATAGGTAGAGAATTGCATCAGGAGTGAGATATCTACTGGAGCCGTAAAAGGATCCCGCCATTTTTTCAGCGACGTTGGTAATGGAGTTTATATACATGTTCCATTTCAGGTCAGAAGTAAAGGTCAAGCCCAGAAGCTTGTCAAAACATGAAGCCTCCCCAAGACGAGAGCCATCCATTTCAATTGATGCCATATTGGCATCAGAGCGTTGGTGATGTAGTGATAGAAGCTTGGTTTTAGATGCACTAAAAGTAACCAGCCACCTCTTTCCCCATTGTAACACATGCTTAAGATCAGATGAGAGAATCAGAGAGAACTTGGTCGTTTACGGTCTTGGATGTGCTACCATAGATTGTAGTGTTGTCAGCATAAATGTCTACGAATGATGTAAGGGTGTGATTTGGAAGATTATTAATGTAGATGAGGAAGAGAGTTGGGCCCATGATGGACCCCTGAGGGACTAATACTGAGAGCTTCTGATTTCTGCCCATCAACCACTACTCTTATGAACCTATCAGAGAGAAATGATCTGTACCCACAATTGCAAAGAGCCTCATCAGTAATCAAATCCGTGTCAGAGAAGGAACCCTCAATGACGTCATCTTCACATATGAAAAGTTATACTCATTTCAGCAGTCCCACAATCATCAAAATGATAGAGTCCTTGCGAGAAGTCGTGAGGACATACCTGATAATGCAGAAAAGATTTTCAGAGCGCAGAAACCATCATCAGTGACGATCTGAGCAGCAACTTCTAAGAGAGGAAAATTTCCACTTGTTTTCTCCCTCAAGGGGTCAAGATTAACAACGAACGTTACATTGAAGATATTCTTGAAGGTGCACTGACCCCATGGTGCAATTCTGTGTACTGTGATGAAGTTTTGACTCTCCAACAAGGTGGTGCGACAAGCCACACTGGTCATGTAATACAGCAGTGATATAGAGAAAACTGTCTGAGCTGAAATTATGTGAGTTTTCAAAACTAATATAACACTTTTCAAAACTAATATGACACCTTAAGAGAGACAAACTCGAGACACGTGTAGCAACACAAAATAATTTTTAAAAAAATACGAAAATATTAAACAACATTTTTAAATGTAACTGTTCGTAGGTCCATTCTGTAAATATACGCTTTTGTACCCTCTACTTTTAAAAATATTAATATAATCGGGTAGCATTTTTTCATTCATGCAGGTCTGGTTGAATATCAACACGAAGCTCTGCATATTCCTTTTTTTCTGTATCCATTTTTTTCCAATATGGTGAGCTAAACTCCTTGTGTTTTCCGCTAGAGAGTAGAAAAATTCCTCTAACGTACTATCGTTTTCAACCCACATGTGTCGTCTTCGGGTACTGTGGTATAGTGAATATTCATTGGTAAATTGACTAATTAAATGATGCGCCGCTCCCCCCCCCTCATACTCAGTTTAGTGGTTGCTGTTTGTTTTATGGGGGTTTTTGGGTTTTTTTGTTTTTTGGTTTTTTTTAGTTTGAATGAGCAATGATTAAAGTATGGATAGACGCAGATCGCAATATATATATATATATATATATATATATATATATATATATATATATATATATATATATATAGTGAGAGAGAAAGAGAAAGCGAGAGAGAGAAAGAAAGAGAGATTTAATCTGTTATAGCTCGAGGACTAAATCCTCCCTGTTGAGTTGATCTTATATTTGCAATATTCATAGCGATTCGTGTGAAATTCACACACAAACACACACACACACACACACACACACACACACACACACATATATATATATATATATATATATATATATATATATATATATATATATATATATATATATATATATGTATATGTATATATATATATATATATACTTCTTTTAATTGTGCAGGTGCGTTGTTCCGTGATTGCGTTTGTGAATCTTATTCAAGTGTGTTCATGTCGTTTTGAATGGCGAATGCCCAACGGACTCCAGTCTTTCCAATAGAAGGCATTGTCTTGCAAACCAGAAGAGCTATTTAAAGGTTTTGAAAAATGTGTACGCCAATGATGGCACTAATGGCGTGAAAAGATCTGCCAATCAAGCTCGAAGAAGGACGTCGAGAAAGGCGCTATTTATCGAGAGATTCCGAAAGAAAAGAAAAACAGCAATAGCAACAACAAAGACTTAAATATCCGTAAACAACGACACGCCCGAAAGTGTCATGATTGACAGATCTTACAAGTCATTAGAAAAACATTTGAATCTTTGCCGGGCGTCTTGACAGAACTCGTTACCGAGTATTGATTCCTCTTCATCATTTTAGAGACTTTTTTATGGCTTCTTAGGAAAAGTAATCCTGACCTGAGACAGGTGCTGCAAAGACTTGTGTGCGACGGAAGAGTTTTAAAAAATGCTATTGTTGCCTGTGTTTTTTTTCGTTAATCAAAGTAAACGACTTCCGCGGGCATCGTGCGTCGCCGTTGAGTTCTATTACTAGTGTAGTATCTGTTCCTGCAGATACTGCAAGCAAAGACCATATGTGGGGGGGGGGGTAACCCCACATATCAGACCTTGGTCAATGTAGGGGCAACCCTTCATACCAACAATTACTGTCCAGCTCCCATTTCCCACCTCTCGGGAGCTGGCTCCCTTTTCCCTCCCCCCCCCACTCTCTCCACATAAAAAAACGGCCTTGTGCCTAATTTGCTCAGTGGGGAAGCAAATAAATACAATCTGTTCCGGCAGATGCTGTAATCAAAGACCATTGTCCTTGTGGTAATGGGCGCCTGGTCTATGTAAGGCAACCCTATATACCTAGAGCCTCTCACTATCCAACTCCCATTTCCCACCGCTCGGGAGCTGGTCCCCTTTACCCTTTCCTTCCCCCCTCTCCACATTAAAAAACGGCCTCATGCCTAATTTGCTCTCGTGTGGAAGCAAATAAATACAACTCGCGTACCACTCTGATGTTTTTGTTTTGTTTTTTTTAATATCAATGTTTGTTCCTACACCTATGCCAGAAAAAAATTTACCTCGGCGTCAAAGTCAACAGAGTCTAGACCAGGGATCTCCAAACTACGGCTCTTTGAGAAAGGGTTAGTTTATTACTAATCGCATGAGGCGTCCCTATCTGAAAATGGCGACTGGGATGTCCGGGCATTTTTTTTTGTAGGTCAGAGTGCTCTTTCACTTGAAGTGCTGGCTTTGAATTCGCACTTTCGAACCTTGTGTTACATCTATCTGTCGTGGAAGGGAGATAAATACATACTAATGTTTGCTCGTTGTATAAAATTGCTTCTAGATACGTTTGTCGGTATGGCTCTAAACATGTCTATCTACAGGATCTTTGACTACGTGGTCACAAGTGCGTCCAGGTGAAGCAGTTGTTAGACATTCACAAATGAAGACTATAATACACTGTATATTGTCTTCATTCGGTATCAGTAAAAACAGTACGGTTATCGGGTCGGTTCAAAAGTTTTTGTTTATCGTCAGGACATTTTAAACAATTGTAATACATTTATGCATATTGTTATTGCTTAAATATATCAGCATGATTAATTATAACTTTTTCTTTTGCAAGCGAGACATTTATAAGCTCGTTGACAGATAAAATCCAGTATTAGAGAGCGAAGATTGTTATTTTTTTTTCTCATCTTCACTCTAAGCAATGTATATTGCGACTTGGACGTAATGGCCTATTATTTGAAACCATATCTTGAGGGACACTATGTAGGGAGTTGAGCAGTCTGTTCACGTTGTATTCAAATTTCTGCGTGTCAGTAAAGTCGGGGAAACAGGAGACCGGAAGTTATTTCCAAAATCTAGCAGTTCGGGGAAAAAAATTATTAGGGTAGAAGGCTTTTTGGCATCTAAGAACCACTACAATGAAGAGGTGGGATTTTGCTTTTTGCTGAGTCAGTCAGATCTTGAGGGAGAACAAGTTGAGGGAGAACTAATGCTACGAGTTCGTCAGAGCACATTGCATTAAAATACTTGTAAGGCAGGCACTGATGCAACATTGCGACGATGTGACAGAGATTGGATTGCTCCTGACAGTGCAGGATCTGTTGAGTTGGAGACGTTTTTTTTTTTTTACCTTGTCTAAGAGAAAAAATATTACTGCTCCTATTTACTTGCCTCCCCACGAGGGTAGAGTTACTCAAGGTCAGTTTTTAATGTAAGAGAAATCCAACTCCCCCCCCCCAAAAAAAGGGTATTCTAGATAGGAACAAAAATAAAAATTGCATAGGTCTAGAAAGATTTCTCCTCCACTGATCGAGGTCAGAGAAGGTGAAGTGTGGTATCAGAACAGATACTGCACTGTGATCTTGGCCAAAATATCAAGAACATTTTTATTGTTGTGAATAAAGATTTTCAAAAACATTTTTTTTGTTTTTTTGTTTGTTTTTTTTTTGTTTTTTTGTTTGTTTGTTTTTTGTTTTGTTTTTTTGTTTTTGTTTTTGTTTTTTTGGGTTTTTTTTTTTTTAGATCAAACTGCATCGAATAAGTAATAAGTATGTATTGGAATGACCGGAATGTTGCGTCCTATACAACAATAATCCACGTACATTTGGATTTGATTGCTATGCCTTCACCATTTTGTGGACGACTGCAACTGACATCTTGCGCTAAGCTGCACACTTATACAATTTGCTGGCACAAACGCAAGTCATATTACAAACAACTCTATTAACATTTAAAACTTCGTTGATATACTGCCTGCTGTTACAAAATAGAGAAAGAAATGTATTATATCTCGATATTAAATAACCTTCTTTTTTTTTAAAAAAAAAAAAAAGCTGATGTGCCGTAGAAATAAACAAACCAAACAAACCCAACCTAAAAACATTAGTATACGCGTTGCATACAAGCCAGAGTACGTATGTTTGTAGCACGTATCAGTCTACGTGTTACGGTGTAGTAAAAACATTTGCTACAAGCGACACCAAATCGAAAGAGTAGTCCAAGCGACACCAGCCAAATTGTTATTCTTATACGTCACACATTGTGTATACAAATGCGTATAAGCGACACCAGTCAGATTTAATACGAACGTTCCTTCATTGTTGACGTGTTTTGTCGATTATTTTTGGAATTAAATTACTCAAAACAGGTAAATAAAGAAAGTGAAAGTCGTTTTAACTCGCTACCACCAGGAGAACGAAGTCTCAGTACAATCGATTCGAACTACTAATTTGTTTGTTGTTTTATATACTAGGAAACGTCATCGCTTATCAAGGCTAAAAGGTCGCTCGAGGATAAAGGTTAATGAGTGTCAGATGGTCGTTAAGACAACACCGTGATGATTGGCAATGGTGGAACTTAAGTGGGCTTTTTTTTACTTGAGAGTCACCGCTTATCAATGCCCGAAGACCACTCGAGGATAAGAGTTAATGAATGTAAGGTGGTGATATAGCAATCAATCACTTATGATGTAAATTAGGTAGAATTTGATTATTTATGAGGGCAGCTTAATAGAAATCTGTTTACATTATTAGATTTGAAGGCTACCATGTTGTATTCAACCGGGAAGCATGCCAGCGAAACAGTGTTCCAAAAGGCAGACAGGAAAGAAGCTGTGTTCATGGAATCTACGTTTATATTTAGGCATAGATAGAGAGTGGTGAAAATCGTATATAGTGGTTGTAGATTGTCGATTGTTTTGTAAAAGTTTGGCAAGGGGGACCATAGATTGGAGCTTAGTTGAGCATTTGCCATGAAAACAGCGAAATAGGCTCGCGATGTCTCTTCTGTGGGAAAGAGGTTGCAGGGAAGAGAAAAGGGCATCATTACTAGGTTTTGAAGCCGGTTTTGAAGTCTTAATAGACAGGATAGGGCGTGTCGAGCAGTTCCTGCCCAGATGTGGTAACAGTACTCCATCTTAGGGCGTATCTAGCTCTTATACAGATAGAGGATTACATCGATAGTGAGATACTTACTGGAGCGGTAGATTGATCAACCCATTTTACCAGTAGTCTTGACAACAGATTTGATGTATGTGTTCCATTTCAGATCAAGAGTGATGGTCAGTTCTAGAAGCGTGTCAAGACATCGGACTTTCCCAAGACGAGAGCCATTCATTTCAATTGAGGCGTGATGGGGATCAAAGCGATTATAATGAAAAGATATAAGCTTGGTTTTCGATGCATTAAAATTTGAGTGAGGAAATCAGAAAGATCTTGGTCATTGCTGGCCTTTGAAGTGTCGCCATAGATTATTGTGTCGTCTGGTTTAATTATTTGTGTTATTACTATGTTTGCATTAAATTATTCTACAGTCATTGTCTGAGCTTGCACTATGCAATTATCAATCATGTATCATCCACATCAAGGGTATGACTGCATTAGAGTGAGGAGCATTTCTTACTGAAAAATTAGCACTTGTGTACTACTGCTAAGTAACCACTTTTTATTTTCAATTTGGGCATTTGAGAAGTGCGTAGCAGGGGCAAAAAAATGCCATTTCAAGAAATCGAATCAAAAATCTCACAACAATGCGTGACTTTTTTTCTTTTTTTTTTTGAGACTGTTTGTTACACATTTATTTAATTAACATTGATTGAAGAAAATTACACAAAAAAGAGGTATTTTGTGTTATTATAATTTTCTTATATTTATTTTAATTAAATAAATGTCTAACAAAAACTTTCTAAAAGAAAAAGAGTCACGCATTTATTGTTGTGAGATTTTCGATTCGGTCTTGAAATTGCATTTGTCTGCCCCTGCTATTCACTCTTCAAATGTCCAAATTGAAAACAAAAAAAAACTGCTTCCTTCGCAATAATGCACAAGTGCCGAAAATATGACTTTTCGGAATCGAGTAAACGATTTCTGGCACGCCCGTTCTGTAACAGCATTCTCTCACATACATATGACATAGCTTTATGCCGGTATATGTACCGTACTTTGGAGTAATTGCGCCAACTAAAAAAGGTGTTCTTTATATGCGCGGTTGCCAAAAGAGTACTTTTAGCTAGTTGGCGCGATTACCTCGGACCTGGCGCAATTACCCTAACGTACGGTAGCTTTTTGTACGTTTTGCTGTAAAAAAAAACAACACCAGATATTAATAGTGCTCTGATTTATCTTCGATTTTAAGGCCTAATTAAATAACTCTTCTGCTTGTAGGTTTATTACACACTGACTTCAACATACTCGCTACAGCCAATACTCTGTCGTCATGTCCATTAAAGGTACTCGACTGAGCTCCAATCTCCAATTCCCTCTTATAAGACATTCACAGAAAGAACCCGTCTTTCTTCAACAACTGAAAATAACTTTCTATTTTCCCTCCATGTGCCTAGCGCAATGTTGAATTTCCATGAATAGAAATTATGTCCAAGAATTTCCCATCTGTACAGCACATAACCATAGGGCTGCTTCATTGCACACTACAACATGGTCGTCTTAACATATAACGTCAATTAATTATTGTTACGAGGTTTGTTTCAAAAGTAAAGTCTCCTATTTGTGATTAACTCAAAAAGTTGAAGAACTACGAATACAGGAGTAAAAAAAAAGCGATCTTTTGTGTTCCAGAATTTATTTTTCTACATAGTCACCACCATTCTGGAGGCACTTTTGCCAGCGATGAACGATCGGTATACATGGGCGTCTGAAGCGCGCGTTGTCATACGAGGGCCATTCCAAAAATAAAGTTTCCTATTTTTTATCACAAAGCAGGTAACCTTTTGTGCGCCAGAATCTATTTTTCTACGTAATGAATACCATTCTCAATGCACTTTTGCCAGGGATTCAATGACGTCTCTCTGCTTTTGACGCACGTGCATGACAGGGTTTACTTTCTTGGCGTCTCGCACCGTCAATATCTGCAACATAGAAAAACATGAAACTTTCAGATCATGAATTCGTAAGTTCGGTCATGTCATCATAACAATGCAATTTGCAATCTACTCTGATCCATTCGGGCGGAATAAAAAATAAGAGGTATTATTTTTTAAACATCCCTCGAAGCAATCAAACTTCGTTTATTCCTTACATAAATTTTCTTTCTTCTTTTGATGTTCCTCATCATTCAACTGAGTATACATCCATGTCAGTAAACCTTATCCTCCAGTGTCTTTTGGACTTAATAAGTGGTGACTTATTTATAAAAACGAAGTCCAAATACGATCTTACTGTGTCGCTATGGTGTTTCGTTCGTTCGTGATAAAAGCCATTCGATCGTAAGACTGTATGTAATAAGTTGCACACTTCATGCGCTACAATTTAAATAGAACAGAAAGTGAACCTTAGCTTTACTTTCGACAGCTTTATAACGCTCGTTTCCCTTATTTTGTCTTTTAGTTCTCACATTCCATGGGCAGTGTTTCTGGCAAAGTAGGAAGAATAGCTGTTTTCTATAGCAGAATATACCAATTTAACACTTGTAATTGGTCGTTTTTATTTTTATTTTTTTTATTTTTTACTTTAAAGTAGTATTTTTAAGCGATATATCAAGTGGCTTCATCCTTGTCTGGAGCAATTTTCATTAAAAAAAATATTCTCTCGTTTTCTAAAGCTCATTTTTATCATAACACTGATCTATTAAACTTAAAACCTTTCGTTGCAAACAAATAGGGTAAAATGAAAATAAGCATGATTTTGTAGGTATTTACGTATTTCCCTGTTTTTATATATTGCATAACGAGGGCCGGTGTTATAAAAAAAAATCTGAGTGACACCTTGAACATGACCCTAAACATAAATCATCGAAACTACGTGACCTCCGGACGGAGATTTTCTGTTTCTTAGCTGGCGAGATTTTTAAGCCGGAACGACGTATCTGGGGTTCCATCCCCAATTGGGAAAATGTGTGCTCAAAATATTTAAAACGTTGATATGCCGTAAAATAAACACGCCAAACAGAACACAGGCTAAAATGTAAGTCCAAGCGTTGCATCCAAAAATATTAGATCGAAAGATAAAAGGCAAGGTATTAATGCATGTAACTTAATTACTACTTGACCTTCGGGACAAGATCGATCAAAGTTTAGTATAAAAAATGTTTTAAAAACTGGGAGTTCAGTAGGACGTCCCCCAATATGAAAGGGTGAATGCGGTATTATGGTGAAAGAAGATACTAGCTGGGAGAAACTTTTGATTTTGTTTAGTTCTGGAGTGACAAGCATGACCAACGACCCCCACAATCCCCCCTTTTGAGTTGGCCATGTGCCTAAGTTTTTTGTTTATCGTTGATTTTGACTGTATTTTTAACATGAATAAAAGATTTAATATCTCAAAGTGTAGTATCTGTTCTTCAGATGCTGCACTTCAATTTCTTGTTCTCTGTCAGTGGAGGAGAACTCCTTCACCACTGAGACAATTTTTATTTTTGTTCCTTTTCTCCACATTAAAAAACGACCCTGGTGTCTAACTCTGTCCCGTGGGGAGGCATTGTAAATAGGAACTTATATTCGTCTAAACGTTATCATGTAATGGTAACATTTGCACAGAAGCGACACCAAACCAAAACAATACGTGCGGCAACAAAAAGCATAGTCCAAGCGACACCAGCTAAAATGTCAATCCTGCACGTCACATCGTACATATATCGAATCAAGCGACACCAGATACATTTAATACATGATTCGTGCGGAATTCTGTCTATTGTTCGCATTGTTGTTGCGCGTAGGTAGCGAACCTATGTACTCACGTAGGGAACCACGTAACGGTGTAACACTGTTAATACTTTTAAAATGGGCCAAACGTTGTGTATAGAGAGAGACGTGCTAAGAAAAGAAAGCTTTGACTCAAACTTTTTTTATTAGGGAAAATGAAAAAGCTATTTATTTCATTTAATTTTAAACGTAAGTCATTGACACGTATTAAACACGACACACAATGTGCTGTTCCCTTCTTGAGTCAGAAAGCACTCGTTTGTTTTGCGCTACAATCCCCTGTTGTTCTGATGCAATTAATTCTCTCCCAGGATTCACGAATGAAGGAGGAGAGTCGCGCTTGTCGGGCGTATCTTTCAACTCGCCACACGTTTTTTTTTCCTCCTCTTTCTCTTTCCTCTTTTTCGATTTCTTCCGATCTTGATGCCTATATTTGCATTTCATTCCGTAACGTCATGCTCTCGGCTTAAATGCTGACGCGACATAAACTCGTGAGTCTTCAATATGCACACGTACTTAAATGACGCAATCTGCCGCTAAGTTACAACGGTTGCCAACTTCAATTCGCTACTAGCACAAGAATTTGGATTATAAGGTTCTACTAACAGACACACAAGATAACGTGGTTAGAACCGACTACATTATCAAAGCTAAGATCGGCAAAACACAAGACACAAGAAAACTCAAATGCAGACTCTGTTCATAAAAAGAAGAAACAATAAACCACATACTAAGTGAATACAGCAAACTAACCCCAAAAGAATATAAAAACAGATATAATTATGTAGGGAAAACCAGTACACTCAGAACTTAGTCTTGGAAGCATTGATCCAGTTTCGGCTCCATTCCACTACAGACCGGAGACCTTTCTCTTGAGTCTTAGTCATTTCCTTTATATATATATATATATATATATATATATATATATATATGTGTGTGTGTGTGTGTGTGTGTGTGTGTGTGTGTGTGTGTGTGTGTGTGTGTGTGTGCCCGCGCGTGTGTGTGTGTATGCACGCGCGCTCAATTCAATAGAATATAACCACTGAGATAACAATAAAGATCAATCAACAACTTTCAAATGTCCACAGTTCAATTTTATATCAAAATATATAAATCGATAAAATTTGATGATTAAAAACATATAAAAGAGACTTATAACTCAATTTTCAGAAGCATTTAGTAGGAATAGTTTGTTTGTTTTTTTAACTTACATGATTTAGTTAATGATAAGAATAAATTACAATCGGACAATGATTTAACGTATAAGACGAAAATAATAAAATAATGATAATACTACGAAATAATAATAATAATAATAATAATAATAATAATAATAATAATAATAATAATAATAATAATGTGTCCTGGAGGCAGACATCATCAAATCTACAGAAATGAAAAAGAAGATTGGAAAAGAGTATTTGAGAACTGGAAGAAAACTCTTAGAAACAAAGCTATACAGTAGAAATCTAATTGCAGGAATAAACACCTGGACAGTATCACTAATAAGATATACTGGACCAAAGAGGAACTTAGGCATCTTGATCAAAAGACTAGGAAATTAATGACCATGCACAACGTATTACACCCAAACGATGATACCGACCAACTCTATGTGAACAGGAACGAAGGGGGAAGAGAGCTAATAAATGTAGAAGACTGCATAGACATCAGAAAAAGACTTGAGACAGAACATAGAAAGACTAATCAGCGTAACCAGAGACACGTCAGGAAGAACAATACAGAATATGAAGAAACCAAATACAAAAAGGAAAGAAAAGAAAAGTGGAAATAGAAAGCTAAAAATGGATGAGTCATAAGAATGATAAAAGAAGAGGATCACGTAAGCACCTCGACGTGGCTAAGGAAAGGGCATATGAACAGAGAAACGGAATCTCTACTGACAGCTGCACAGGACGACGCGATTAGAACGAACCACATCAAAGTTAGAATAGACAGACACAGGAAAACAATAAATGTAGACTTTGTGGACAAAAAGATGAAACGATAAACCATATAATAAGCGAATGGAGTGAATTAGGCCAAAAGGAATACAAGGACAGACACGACCGCATGGGCAGTGAATTGGGATTTATGCAGACGACTACATCTTGAACACGCAGACAAATCGTTAAAACTGAAGCCGGGGACTATACTGGAAAATAAAAACCACAAAATACTTTGGGATATAAAGATACAAACAAAATAAACCCATCCAAACCAGAAGACCGGTCGTCATAATAATCAACAAGGAAAAAGAGCCTATCAAATTGTAGATTTCGCCCTCCTAGCAGTTCACAGGATGAAGAGCAAAGAGACAGAAAAGCGAAACAAATATGCGGAACTTGCCAGAGAACTAAAAGGAATATGGAACCTGAAGAAAATCAACATAATAGCAATAATGGTAGGAGCATTAGGAACAGTTCCAAATAATTTGGAAACAAGACTAGGAGAAATCGGAATCAGGGGGAAGGCTCAGACTATGTAACGAGCAGTAATATTGAAAACAGCAGAAATCATAAAAAAAACTCTCGAATGTGAAACTTAATCTACAATAATGACAATCGCCAATCGGGCATACAGAAAATGTAAGAGAAATAAAACAAAAATCAAGTCAAAAAATCTGAGTCTATGAAGTTGTAAACTGACTCTCCCTCCCCTTCCTATCTACCACTCTCATCTCCCCATCTTCCTTACCTTCTTCCTACCGATAATACACTCCTCTCTCTCATCCACTATCTAAAATGGCGTAGGACCAAGGGGCATGCAAAGACTGAGGAGTGAAAGCACTTACCGGACCTTCACTATATTAGTGTGGAGTGGACTGGGACGTTGGGGAGGCTTATTGCCACCCAAATTTCAATGAATCCCCATGCTCGGTGTCAGCGAGAAATCAATGGTAAGCGACTGTTGCGATGACGCAATTTTGAAAGAGATGAGTATTACTAGAAACCTGGAGAGACCTATTGTCACCCAGACTCCAGGGAATACCACCGGTCTTTTTCAGTGAGCAATCTCTGATGATCTGTGTGAGACTTTCTAGTGAGTAAGTAAGTAACTAAGTAAGTAAGAAATAACAACAACAACAACAACAACAACAACAGCAATAATAATAATAATAATAATAATAATAATAATAATAATAATAATAATAATACGACGTATGAAAAAAAACTAAGGTAGTACCTATAATAGTAGGAACACTAGGAATAATCTCGAAAAACCTCGAAAAAAGAATGGGAGAAATTGGAATCAGAGAAATGGCTGGAAAGATATAACGAATAACAATAATGAAAAAGGGCTGAAATATTAAGGAACCCCCCCCCTTGGATGTGGAAACTAATACACCATCCACATGCGCGGGCCAAACGAGCAGCTGCAGAGATAAAACATAAAATGTTACATGGAACCAAGAACAATGAAGCTGCATGCCTATAAACTCACTATCTCCTCCCATTACCTATCATCGCCCCCCACCAAAAGAATGCTGCCAAATAGCCGAGAAGGGTCGTAGAGGATGGAAAGATCGAGGAGAGAGCACTGACCAGACCTCCGCTGGACAAGCGCGAAAAGAACTGGGGCCTTGGTGAGGCTTATTGTCACTCAAATTCCAGTGGAGACCAATTACCGCTGCTAGTGAAAAAACAATGGTAGGCGGTTTTTGCGATAATGCAAAGTCATTTGCAAATGTTATCTAAAGAGGTGGAGAGTACTGGAAACCTGGGGAGACTTGCTGTCACTCAGCTTCCATGGAACACAGCAGGTTGTTCTCAAGGAGAGATCCTTTATGATATGTGTGAACGCTCCTTATGAGCCAATAATAATAATAATAATAATAATAATAATAATAATAATAATAATAATAATCCGTTTCAGCAAGCCATAGGAGAGGGATAAGTAAATATGCAGAACCGGATATGGAAGATGACGAAAGTTAATATAATACCAATAATAGTAGGAACACTAAAAACAATTTCAAAAAAAAAAAACTTCGAAAAAAAGAATATTGGAATCTGTGGGGTGACCGACAAGATACAAGGATTAACAATAATGAAAACGGCTGAAATATTAAGAAAAATACTAATACAAATGAGTTACAAATACTATAAAAACTGCAATAAAAGGAAGATAAAAAGAGAGAACACCAAATGATGACAAGAAAACTGAAAACGTATAATTGCAAGTTAACCACCCTACCCCTACCCCCGAAAAAACAATTGTAGTGTGGGTATAAACAGGCACCAGACTAAAAAGTCGTGAAGAGTCAAGGAGAATCCGAAGATCGAAATGAGAAAACACTAACCAGACCTCAACTTGACGAGGACAAAAAGGACTAGGACCTTGGGGAGTTTTATTGCCACCTAAATTCCAGTGAATACGAATGGTCTTGCTAGTGAGAAATCAATGGTAAACGGCTATTGGGATAAGACAAATTCATTTGCAAAGTTTGTCAAAAGTGGTATAGACTATTAGAAATCTGGGGATACTTTTTGTCAGGGAACACTACCGGCTGTTATCAGAAAGAAAACCTAATAATAATAATAATAATGATAATAATAATAATGATAATAATACTAATAATAATGATAATAATAATGATAATAATAATGATAATAATAATAATAATAATGATAATAATAATGATAATAATAATAATAATAATAATAATGATAATAATAATGATAATAATAATGATAATGATAATAATAATGATAATGATAATAATGATAGCGATAATAATAATAATAATGATAATGATAATAATGATAATAATAATGATAATGATAATAATGATAATGAAATAATAATAATAATAATAATAATAATAATAATAATAATAATAATAATAATAATAATAATAAACAGCTACACGAACGATTCATAGAATGACATAAGATGCGACTAATGAAAACACTTAGACATAGCTCTGTAAAGAAAACCTAAGCAGAGAAACTGAATTCCTAATAACAGTCGCACAAGATAATGCGATTAAAACCGTCCACATCAAAGCTAAGATGAACAAAACACCAGAAAACAGTAAATGCAGATTCTATGGACAAAGTGACGAAACGATGATCCAAATAATGAGTAAATACATCGCATAAAGTAGCCCAAAAAGAATACAAGAACAGACACGCTCACTGATAATTATGCAAATAACTGCATCTTGAACACCCAGACAAATGATACAAGCACAAATCGGCAGCAGTAGTTGAAAACGTAAGTCACAAAATCCTATGGGGCATACACGTACAAACAGATAAACCTATCCAAGCGAGAAAACCAGATGTCATGATAGTTAATAACAAGGAAAAGTATTGCTATATGGTGGATTTCACAGTTCTAGTAGACAAGAGTCTGAATATTAAGGCGATGGAGACGCGAAGCAATTACACGGAACTGGCCAGAGAACTGAAAGGCATATGGAACATGGTGAAAGTCATTTACACCAATGATATTAGGAGCACTAGAAACAATCCTGAAAAACTTGGGAAAAAGTTCTCGAGTAGAAATTTTCGATAATCGCCGGTGTAAAAACTCCTAGTAAGTAAATAATAATAATAATAATAATAATAATAATAATAATAATAATAATAATAATAATAATAATAATACAAAAGTAAAATGTACATATAAAACACCTCTGTCAACCGGCATGTCAGTACTGATATAATACATAAATAAATAAATATTTCCATAAAAAAACAATGAAATATAATATGTGAAAAAAGGGGCTATATTAATGATAAGGGATCATCATGAAAGAAGTTAAGATATAAATTATATATTAGTAGATTAGGATTAGTGTATGCTAGTTCAAATGGGAGTACTATAGGTTCAAGAGGTGATATGCTATGCCTAAAATTAGTCGACTTTCCATGCGTTTTATTAAGAGCTTACCTCTCTCAGTTAATATAATTATTTCAAGCTTCTTGTTTAGACAGAAGTAACATGGTTTGTTTAAAGATCTACAGCTGCTAGTTTTATAATGATATTCCATTTAACTAGTAGTGGTTTATATTTTGTGATTAGATTCAAGAATTGTTGGCCAAGTGAAGGTTTTCTTTTATATTTGGCATCATCAAAAGAAACTCTATGTCTATTTAGATTTTTTTCGGTTAGAATTTCACTTGTTGTAATTGTTGCTTGATAAATTATATAGGTTGATAAAGGCTGCCACTCTTTCTGACCTACTCCACACAACCATGTCAGGCCCGACAGCAGCACCTTTAAGGCAGGTGGCTATATAAGTCACTCCCAACCGTTCTCTCAGGTTGATGCTCCCAAGACTTGCCTCCATACTTGATGTTCAATTTCCCATAAATGGCCCAGTAGAGGTATTTACATACTCCATCATGTCTCACGGCACAGTAATCATCCCCTAAAAGAACCTCAAAACCTGATACCAGATGGCTCACACCCTTGAATTCCGGTTGGCAAAATCCGTAGTTTATTATTTATTTTGTAAACTTGAAATGTGTGTGTGTGTGTGCGTGTGTGTGTGTTTCATTGAATGTCTTACCTCGACTAAGACCGGAAGCTGTTTTTTTTCGCCTGATAAATTATCAACAGTAAGTTTATTGTCGCGACTAAAAGAAAATTTTGTTTACCTAAATTGAATAAAACAATATCTTGATCTTTTATTGAGCGCTATCAACAACCTTGTGAAATTGAATGGTTTTTATATTTTAAACCTTCAATATAACTTATATATATATATATATATATATATATATATATATATATATATATATATATATATATATATATATATATATATATATATATATATATATATACTAGCAAAAGTACCCATCGTTGACTGGGTTCAAAAACAGCCTACAGAAAGTGGAATGATTTATTAAAGTATGATAGGATATGAAAAGGAAGGGTAGTAAATTTGGGTTGAATTTGGGGGTAACAAAACCAAAGCAAAATATGATGAAAGTAAAAATAAAATAGATAAACCCCATAATTTATTATACCATACCTGTTCACACTGAAACACTATTCTGTGGATCTATATTAAAAAACCTTGTTAAACTTTGTGACATATTTCCATTCTATGGATGGCAGGTGCGAACGAACACCCCATAATTTTACTATACCATATTTCTTCAAACTGAAACATAATTATCAAAGTATACTTACGCAGATAGATATAAAAAGTCTTTATTAAAGTTTGTGCCTATTTCCAATCTATGGAGGCCAAGCGCGAACGCAGACCCCACAATTTTATTATACCATCCCTATTTAAGTTAAAACATACTTATCAAAGTATTCTTATGTACATCTATATCAGAAACACTTTTAAACGTCTTTTTTTAATTTTTTTATTTCCATACTTTGTGGACCAGGCACGTATGAAGACCCCACAATTTTAATGAACCACCGTTCTGCCAGATCAAACATACCAATTCCTGTGTCTCGATACATCTTCTATCATTATATGTGATCAGTTTTCTTTAATAGTCAACCATATAGGAGCCTATTCGTGACCAGACACACACACACACATTCAGCTTTATATTATAGATATATATACATACACATACACATACACACACACACATATATACATACACACACACAGACATTCAGCTTTATATTATAGATATATATATACATACACACACACACATACATACATATATATGCATACACACACACATATATATATAGAGAGATATATATTTGTAGTCATCGGCATACAGTCCTGTTTCGTTGTATCACAACTCATCAGTGCCGCTAGACTAGCATCTCTCCCTAGCCAAGGATTGAACCTAGAACCGTCGTGTTGACAGTCGGCAGTTCTCCCACTCGACGCCCGTAAATATCTCGTCGGAATGTCTATTTAAATGGACACCCGCCACCACTTTTATAGTGCTCAAATCGCCTGTTTGTAAACAAACAACGAGCTTCGCATTTTTCAGCCAATTAAGTAGCGGGTGATGGGAGGATTTGAATATGTTACAATCCTGATACAAGGAAAACTGAACACAGATAATAGAGTAGAAAAATGCATTAACAAAAACTTTCGTGTCCTTTTTTACATGTCAAATATTTTTAGCATATATGGATAGTATCTCACTTAATGTCGGTTACAGGGGAAGAAACTGTTTCTGTTAGAAAATTCTTTTTTCAGATGTGATGGGATATGCGTAAAAATATTCCTATCATTCTATTTAAGTGCGTTTTAGGTTGTTTGACTACTTTTCTATGTGCGAGATGCCAGATTCGATATCTTTAGAGTCTTTTTCTTTTTAATCATGTTTATCTTATAACAATCTTCTGTTAATTCTGTAGCGTTAAACTTGGTTCGTTTTCTAATTTTGTTAGAACTCGCTTGGTTGTTAGTTCCTGTGTGAACACTAGACATTTAAAACTGTCCACACTGAGATCTGATAAATTGAATTCGTCGTAGTGCTTATTGATCACAGCCGCATAAGTCGCGAAGTAATCTTTATCGTTTTTAACCAGATTCAAGCATTTCCACCTCTTATGAAATAGAGAGACTTTCTTATAGAACAGTCCTGCAAGAAAGTTCACCATATTGGCGAAAGATAGCTAAGACGAATTTTTATAGAACAGTCCTGCAAGAAAGTTCACCATATTGGCGAAAGATAGCTAAGACGATTTCCATGACAAAATAAAATCCACAAATTTTTTATGCACAACAGATTCCAATGTGCATAATAGAAAACGACTTTTATCTGATCAGACCAATCCTGGCAGTCTATATTTAAGAAGTCTTCGTACCTTCAATCTTGTGAAAATGTGGTATCATTATCTGCGGCCATATTTTTTTTTCGATTGGGGAAATCAATACGAATCTATCGTTCTTCAGTCGAGAAATTGTTCTTCTGTACGTTGTTGTCGTTCGAGTAGGTGTTCTTATTTTTCATGCTGTTGAATCTGTAGTTTTACCAGTTGTGTCATGGCTGCCTGGAATTCGTCCATTTTTGTGTGATTGGTAAAAATTAAAGAATGTACAGATTTTTTTTATAACCGTGTTCGGTTTGACAAAGTTTTAATTTTTGAGAAGGTGGAAAAGTAATTCACTTCCGACTAGTTTGCACTACAAACCCGTTCTACTTAGTTGTAGATACAGGTTAGCTTTCCTGTTTAATTTGTAATCCTTTAGGAAAAATACTTGTTCCTACAAAGCAGTTGTTTTTTTTTTTGTTTTGTTTTTTTTTAGAAAAAAAGATGTTCGCGAACCAAAACTATTCTGGAATATTTTTTGTTTGTTTCTTTATTTTAGTGACAAACGTGCTGAAGGTTTAAAAGTAGACGATAAAAGAAAACTGGTATTTTATACGGTCTGCCCCAGCGTAGTACAAACACCCCAGCCACCCCATGTTAAGAGCGGTTTTCGGAATAAACACACCCCCAACCTCCCCATGTTAATAACGGCTTTCGAGGTTGGGGGTAATTAATTGAAAATCCGTCCTTAATATGGGGAGGTTGAGGTGTTTATACTACGCTGGGGCACGTTGTAAAAAATTACCGAAAAAAATCTACTTTACATCTATTCCCAATACTTTGTGAACATCGCCTAAGTCACGATTCGTTGTTAAGATATCAAGAATACGAAAATTTCTTCCCTCTGATGTTTTTACGTCACTGTTGGAAATATTACTTTTTCGTGAATGTTGACTGTGTTTGGACTCCACGTTGAGTTCGCAATTAGTCGCCAAATATTACAGGTGTTCTCTTCTTAGTTTGTTAGTGTTATAGCAAGATAACTGGACTTATTGAGATTTTTAGTATACCTTGAGGATCGAATCCACGTTCGCCAGTGGTAAAGTGAATTTTTGTGAGCACGTATTTTCAAATCCCCGTTTGTCAGTGTTAAAGGGTTACAAAAGGTAAAGAACACGGAAATAGAATACAAACATGTATTAACAAGCTGTGTTGGTTCTCTGGATCTAGACTCCGCATTAATGCCTAGTCTTCCAGTATGTGTTGTATACGGATGAGTTCATTCGTAGGTCATTCCACCACAACAAATAATAACCAATAGATTATTGGCTCTATAATAATAAGTAGGACATATTTAAGCATATTTGGCGACTGAGTAACACCGGATGGCCTGCTAGTATATATATATATATATATATATATATATATATATATATATATATATATATATAGAGAGAGAGAGAGAGAGAGAGAGAGAGAGAGAGAACGTTTCTAATTTTTAGTATATACGTATATAATGTACAGCATATGGTGACTGATAGTATGTCGTCTTGCTTTCGCTCAACGAAGGTAACACTAGAAACTACCACACATAACTGTTGTCGATTCTATGCTGAAGCCGTTTACACTTAGACCTACATATGCTCTATAAAGAACATTGAGAAATATTCCCTTATAAACATGCAGCAAGTATATATATAATGGCAAAAGTGCTCAATATCAGTGATTGGCCTATGTAGATTGAAGAAAATATAAATTCGATCTATTCAAAAAGTGTGAGCTTGTGTAAACTGGAAGAGAATAGAAACGTAAAAAACAATGGTTGAGAAGAAAAACGAAGAAAGATTAAAGCAAGGAAAAAAAAGAAAGAACGAAAGCAGAAAAAAACAGTAAGAAGAAAAGAAAGAAAGAAAAAAAAGAAAGAGTGAAAAGCGAAAATAAAAGGAAAGACGAAAAAAGTTTTGAAAAGAAACGACGGACTGGATAATGAAAGAAAGGAGAACGTATGAAAGACAATAAAATAAAATAAAGGGGAAGGGAGTCAAAAAGAAAGAAAGAAAAAAGGGGAAAAGGAAAAAGGAGAAAGAGAAGAAAATGAGAAAGAGGCTCTGAAGGAAGAAAATAAGAAAGAGAATTCGATAGAACAGAACAAGAATGAAGAGAGGATAAAAAAGAGAGACAGGCAAAAAGGAAAAGAAAGAAAGGAAGAAAGAAAGGCGCAGTATAGAAAGTATCAAACAGCGAATGGAAAATGAAAAACAAAGAAATAAAGGAAAGAGGTAAAGAAAGAGGAAAAGAAAGAAAGAAAAAAAGAAATAGAAGAAGCGAATAGTTTTATAAGGTAGAGAAAGAAAAAAGAAAAGAACGTACAAATAAGAGAATGAAAGGAAGGAAAAACGGATGAACAAGATAGATAGATAGATAGATAGATAGATAGATAGATAGATAGATAGATAGATAGATAGATAGATAAAGTACAAACAGAAAGGAAGGGATAAAGAAAGCATAACGAAACATACAAACCGGAACAGAGGAACAGGAATTAAGAAAGAAAACAAGAAATTAGAATAAATAAATAAAATATGCAGACATAAAAATAAAAGAAAGAAAAGATTAATTATAGATGTATACATATATATGTATAAATGTAAAAATGTATAAATGTATGTATGTAATATATATATATATATATATATATATATATATATATATATATATATATATATATATATATATATATATATAGTCATGGAAGGGAGAAAAAATAAAGGAAATCTAGTGATATTCGATATTTGTTTACGAGTCCTTGCACGGCTCAACTTCCCCTATCTCACTCCGTTCTGTCTGCGAAGTGTGCATAACAGGGTGTCTGGGTGCGGTTAGGTGTAGCTGGGTGGTTAGGGTTAGGATTAGCTGGGTGGTAAGCAAGTGAAAAGGCCCTGTCTGCTACAAATTCCTTGACTATCTGGGTAATATACGTGTGCAATTGGAGAGTCCCGGGGAAGTAGAGGGTTAGGCGGTGCCTAGTATTTCATTTCGCACCAAGGAAAGCTTCACGTGTTTTTTTTGTTTGTTTGTTCTTTTTTAGTTTTTGTTTTTTTTTATTATTTTGTTTGTTTGTTTTGTTTTTTTTGTTGGTTTGTTTTTGTTTTTGTTTTTTGTTTTGTTTGTTTTGTTTGTTTTTTTTGTTTTTTTGGCAATCTCGTAATTTTATTAGACCAACCGACATGTTTGGTTTCTTGTGTTTCAACTCGCACAAGACATGTGTACAAGCATTAAATGCGTGTGTCTATGCGCGTCTGTGCGCGCACGTTGGGTTCGTGTATCTCTGGGTGTGCACGCAATCTATTCAGCCAACAAACTGCAGCAAATACGATAACATTGGATACAGACATGAGAGTCACAGAGTACACGACAGGGTACTTAAAGGAATTTAGAATATCACGTTATTACACGTGAGCACATACACGAATTAAAAGAAGAGAATAAAAATTGATTCAGCGCATATGTTGGGCGATAATGGCCTCCTCAGCAGACGCCTAGGGAAATGACGGTGGTCAAGTGGTTAACGGCATGTACTGACGACTGGGTGTTCCAAGTACGAATCCAGTTCGCTTCACAAAAATCACTTTCACTTAGGATGTTGAAAACCTTTTCATGTTTCCTCCTGCAAGTACCAAATGTCTTTCTAGAAATAATTCTGACTAGAAAAATATTGGAGAAACCAATGCCAACAATAGAATCTTCGGATCCATGCGATATGATGATGAGCAGACCTAGTATATAATTAAATACAGTATAGTCACAATTAATTACAAATAGTAGATAAGAAATCCCCTCTCTCTCTCTCTCTCTCTCTCTCTCTCTCTCTCTCTCTCTCTCTCTATCTATCTATCTATCTATCTATCTATCTATTTATCTCTCTCTCTATCTATCTATCTCCTATCTAGCTTTCTGTATAAGTTTGTTCCCTATGGATTCAAAAATGGCTGGTCCGATGCATGTGGGAGTGTTCTTACATAGGTTTTGTATTGGAATGCGTCTAAGTATCGAAAATCGATAATTGATAACATCCGATTAAAGAAGGAAGTCCGATTTTGATCAACGTTCGCAGTAGGGAGGTTCTCTCTACCGTGCTAGAAAGCTACTAACGCCCGAAAGTATCCTGCATCTCTATAAGGCCACCATTCGCCCGTATATGGAGTATTGCTGTCATATTTGGGCTGGTGCATCTGCTACTAGTCTCACGCTCCTAGACAAGGTTCAAAAGAGAGTTGCCATCCTGATAGATTCTGAACTGTCATGTAAGCTTCAGTTTCTGTCCCATCGACGAAATGTAGCATCCCTCTGCCTGTTCTACAAGTACTTTAATGGTGAATGCTCCGACGATCTGCAAGCACTCGTACCCCCTCGATGTAAGTACCCCCCGACATAACCCGACAAGCAGCTAAATCTCACCCCTTCACAGTAAAGACCCCTACATGTAAGAGAGCCTTCTACTCCAGTAGTTTCTTCCCCAGAATCGCTAGACTTTGTAATTCCCTTCTGGGTTCCCGCTTCCCCAACTGTACTGATATGCAGAAGTTCAAGTATGACGTGAACCGACATCTTGCTGCCCAACTCCCCACATAGTACCCTTGTAGATTATGTCATTGATAGTAGCCCCCTACATCAAAGTGGCAATATGCCTTGTTTGGGGTCAAAATGTAATAAAAAAAAAATTAATTTATACAACCTTACATCACACGTGCATTTCAGAAGTTTTTTACCGCACAATCAGAAAGGCCCAGCCTATTAAATTGACTGAAGATTCTTTTAAAAGACAGGGGTGCGTTCGAGATGAATGTTTCTGTTTAGAGCACAATTGAACTATGGCACTTGGCTTCTGCATTTTAAACTTTAAGTCAATCTATTATTTACAGATAATTTTATAGAGTTAATAGTAGATTCTCTGCAGTGCAATATAGGCTACAATGTGTTGCGGATTAAGTCACTGCGGTGAGGCATGTGAAGCTTCCTTCCGGTGCACTGCGAGGGGAGGTCCCCAACTAGAGCAGGAAATCAGCCGATTTGATTAAAAAATGTGCGATTTCACCGACTTCGATGATAATGAAAGTATGAGAGGGTGGAACATTTGTTGATCCTTATTCAATCTCGGACAACGTCGGATCTCCCTGCTATTATATATATGTATATATATATACACACACATATATATATGTATATACACACACACACACATATATATATGTATATATATATATATGTATATATATAGAGAGAGAGAGGGAGGGGGGAAGAGAAAGAGAGAGAGTAGTGTTTCATGTTTATCCAATAATCAGTGTAGAAAGTGAAAATTACTGCTGGTCGAGCCCACTCAACGAAACCAGCTTTTGACTTCGCAGGCTAGTGTTCTTCCACACGGCCACCAGCAATTAATACATGAACGGAAGCAAATTAAGTATCTATGAATGCTATGTCGTCGTTCAGAGTAAACAGTCGGGGAAGGGGGTATTCAACGACTGCGAACTCGGAATGATGCATTTGCGCTGATGTTCAACGCCCTTTTTTAATTGTCAAAGAGGGCTCAATTGTTTTAATGCCGCCAGAGAAAATGTTTCATTCTTATGCTATCATCTGTGTAGGAAGTGATCGTGGGACTTGAACTCTGTCAACAAAATCAACCTTGGTTTTGCAAATTAACATTCTTACACTCGTCTACCAGGAATTAACATTTACTTGGAAGTGAATTAAGTTACTTATAGTCATATAAGCATAAGAATTGATTATATAATGTTATAAATTAAAATTTAAAAAAAAATCTTAATGCTGTAATATTTTAAGTTTATTATATATTTTACTAGAATACCTTGCCCTTTCTTTTACAGTTTTAACAACTAGTCCTTTACTTTTCCATATTTAGGTTTAACCATATTACTTTTCATGCTCGCAGTTTTCTATTGTCATCCATGATTTTTCCAGGCTTCCAGTAAATTCACTTGTTCTTTGTTTGATTTCAGTCTTATTTTTCCCCTATAAACATTGCATACACATATGTAATAACAATGTACGGTACTCGTTTGCTTTTAATAGATCCCCCAATTATCTCCCTTTCGTTCTTTCATTCTCTCTGTTTCACTTTTTACGAGAGTGGTGAATTGGTAGCAACAGTAGTCGCTATGAAACTCGTTATAAGTTGCTATGAAAACCAGTCATAAAACACGTCGCTCACCTCCTTACGTTTTTTTTTTTTTTTTTTACGATTTTGAACACCAGTAAATTCATCATAACTTTTGTTTTATTGTACAAAAATTGAAAATTCTTTTTCACAATATAGCTAAGAAAATGATTTATAAACCGTAATAATTGTTAAAGATTTGTTCGAAAAATGAGTGAGCGGTAAAGATTTAAAGCAGTTGTAAATGCCTAAAACAGCCACTTAACTATATATTCTAACACAATAATGTTTGAATGATATATATATATATATATATATATATATATATATATATATATATATATATATATATATATATATATATATAGCTTCTAAATGCCATGGACTATGGAGGTTTGCTTTCTTATACTATGTGTGTGTGTGTGTGTGTGTGTCATTTTATTCGATTTTGATGATATTATAATTGATATATGTAGGAAAAAATTGGCAGTGTTAAATATAGTGCTGCTCTTACTATCTCACGCTCAGTTAAAGTTTTTTCTTTGTCAGTGTAATGATAATACGGATCATAAAAAAAACTTGATTTCCTTAAGAATAAAGAAATGGTCACTTTTTTTGAAGGCGTCGAACTTTTAATTAATTAAAATGAGAGAAAAAATATTCTTATTATACAAAATATTATAAATTTTCGGCATTTACAACCGATAGTTGCCAAATCTGCAATTAAACAAAATAGAGTTCTCACTGTTATGGTGTAGCCTGAGAATCTTTTTGCTCTCCGCCATACATGACGTAAACCTGACGTCGTACATTACATCATTTTTTGTGACTTCATATATGACATTGTCTGCTGTGACGTCATAGATGATATTATTGTTATATGCTATGACGTCATTTTAATACTATAATATATATATATATGTGTGTGTGTGTGTAGTGATGATGGAATGAGAATAATCTACCTCGTTGACTAAATAAAAGGTTCTGTTCGAAATTTCATACAGATACCTGTATATTCTTGTTACTGGAAATAACGACGTTATATTTTTTGCACTTCCTACATACAGCGCCTGGTATTCTCAAAAGAGCACTCATCTAGTACTGACCAGGTTCAACATTGCTTAACTTCGGTGCTCTAATGAAAATCTATGGGTCAACGTGATTATGCTGTATATTTGATGGTAATTAGGGGTCAATGAACCTACCTAGGACCCGCTTGTAATGGAAATTATCTATTTCACAAGGGGTGATACTGCCCCGGGAGGTTTCCACTAGTGTCACTAACTTGATAAACTGTCTATTTTGAACAGACTCTGGTTAAAACGATCGGACGGCGCTTCCATATTATTTAATTGACTCCCATGTATTAAATAAGGGGTTTCGTCTGAAATTTTGTACAGATTCTAAAGTTCGGCAAAACGCACTTGAAAAACATTGGAGATTAGATAAGCCGAAACGCTGTGAGAATTATATTCAAGATGAGAACACATAATCCGATTAGGGTCAGGGATCTATCTTTTTACCAAACAAAAACGTGGTGAAACAACAACTACGAAAGGCTGTAATTGCTGAGAATGCAGTTAGGAGATTCGTAGTTCCTATCCCGTCGCGGTTACCACCTTAAGAAGGCCAGAGGAATAGTTGGTCGAAACGTCGTATAACAACAACTAAAAAGATTAGGACAATAATCCGCAATAAATAAAATTAATAAATAATACTCGTCTCAATAATGAATTCTAATTAAATAACATATTTTTTTTTAATAAAAGTTTTAAAAGAAAGCCGTAGTGTTGTTTTCTTTAGGACGACAAATTTATCGTTCCACTCTGTACAGTATATCATTCATGCGTGTATTGTTATACAGGTCACATCGTCTAGTGATGTGTATTGTTATACGGGTCATGTCGTCTTTTGTGGTTTATATACTCCGGCGTTGCCATTTATCAAATGCTTGTCTCTTAGATGTATGTATAAACACCATACTTCATTGCCATTGTGCAGGTGCGAGTTTTTAACACCTTTGTAACAGTTCATAAAAATATCCTTGTCTGCGTGCCCTACAGGCAAGGACGACATATTTCCTTTACAGTTTCCTTTGTTTTCTAACGGTTGGTGCCTGATTGGAACTCTGCAAAGGAAGATTTTTAACTTTCACGCAAGTATCACCAGAACAACTTTAATTTTGACCTAGCTTTATTTGCATGCCTCCATTATGTTCGCATCTATGTAATAGCTACTCGCTATTCGCTATTCGCTATTCGTCTTCTGAACTACCAGAACGCAATCTGATGACTTCTCTTGGATTTGTAATATTTTCTTTATTCTTTAAACTATTTCCAATCAACAGGTCAACTATGTTGATGAAAATATTTTCCATTATTTAATTTTCTATTGAAAATATTCTTTCTGGCCTTAAAATTATTTTTGCCTATTTGTTTATTGTAATATTTAAAACCAGATTTGTTCTTTTATATATTGCAAGATTTTTTTTTTTTTTGCTTAATGAAATATTTGCTATTGTCAGTCAAACACTCACTTGCATTTATTTATTTATTTTATTCAAATGTTAAAACTGTATCCAAACTAGCTAACGTAGCCGACCTTTTCAATTTTCAAGGTCTCAAGTTAAAACGATGGGGCAAGGGGAAAAATATAGGTAAAAAATCTCAAAATCAGTTTGTTAAAATCTTGGATACAATACATAAAGGGACAGCATTAAGATGTTTGTCAAATTAAAAAGCAAATTATTTCCACATTTAAAGATAAAAAAAAGGACTGCCTGCTTAATGCCGCCTAAATAAATGAAATTCTACATTTTTAGAGGATTGGGTGATTTTAGAATCAGAATCGGAATCGGTAATTGTAACGGAATCAGGAATTTAGAACAGAATCGGTAATTGTTTCGGAATTTCGGAAAATGTTGGAATCAACCCATTACTTGTGTATCACCACCACCATCACCACCACCACCACCATTATCACCACTCGGGAGGCGATATAAAGCTTACAGTGCAGAGAGAATAGATGACTAAAACGTCAAGTAGAAAGAGCTATTGCTGGAGTTATTTCTTTTATGTTGTACATAATTGCAGCTACCATGTGAGAGAGAATGATGAAATGTTCGGCTGCCATAATTACTACCAAATTACTAGATCGAGGAGGACACGATGTGAGGATCCAAGAGCACCCTTCGTATCATATGAAAAAAGGGTCTCGTTCGGAGATAGGCAGGCCATTCAAACCGATACGGAGGAAAGACTCCGAGAACAGTTCGAAAGCATAACATCTAATGGCACGCAGGCATCATTCTTATCTCGAAGACATTTACATGCATAAACATAACTCGAGATTCCCAGACAGAACGGAAATCTATAGACATCGCCTAAAAATAGACACAGTTGCCCGAGGAAATACGCAGACAGTCATCATGTTACGCGTGAAGTTAACTAAAAAAAAATGAAATGAAAATCGTTTCCCAATCTGAAAAGCAAAACAAATGAAACCAAACTGATAGCAGACAACGAATTTAGATAATAATGACTCGATAGGAATGGCTTCCGTAATAATTTTTACATTGGGAACTATCATTTATCAAGTTCCAAAGGGCACTCGAGAATAAAGGATAATAAGCGTCAGGTGACGGATGAAACAACATCGAGATGATTGATAATGGTGAAAATTGGGTAGAATTTGATTATTTAAGAGAATGGCTCTACAAGAAGTTGTTTACATTAGACTTGAAAACGATCACATTATTGTCAGCTGGAAATGAGCCCCCGGTATAGACAGGTGGTTCCAAAAGCGCCCAGTTTTAGGAAAGAAAATTAGTTCACGGAATTTGCGTTTGCAACGAAGTAATCATTATTATCAGCGATATGATATATTTTTTAAGGAAATACATTTGGGAAATTAGTAAAATATAATGGAGAGTAGAAAGTGGTTCTTGGGTTTACTTTCGTCAGCGTCATAATTCCTTCTTCCTTTATTTTGTCATTTAGTTCTCACATTCCACGAGCGATGTTTCTGACAAAGAGGGAAAATTGCTTTCCTGAGTCGAAATATATCCAGCGAAACCTTATTGTTGGCTATCTTTTTTACCTTGGAGTAGTATTTTATTTTATTTTATTTTATTATTTTTTAGCTCTTTACATCAAAGGGCTTCATGTCTAGCTTGGAACGATTTCCATAAAAAAATACTTTTGTTTGACTATTCGCTTGGTACCGATTTGCTTTAAAACATAATATTAATTAGAAATTATAAGCTTTTCATATTCGCGTAAATACCGATTCAGTGTAAAGTAGTCATTTTTGTTTAATCAGTAAAATAGTCAAAGCTGGCTACTTTGCTGATAATCGGCATTTACAATAACTTTAACGACTCATATCCTACATAATAATACGATAGCGTGTGTGTTATTTCGTGTGTCACGCTTACATTTTTTTCTTCCGAATTGTTATGACCTTCCATTTCTCGTAATAAATAATTTTACCAAGAATTCTTCATAAGTTTTGATTTCGGTTTCGATTATAGCTGATGGTACTCAAGTCATCTCTTTTTTTTTTTATAAATAATTTTGCCAATAATTCCTCAATAATAATGTGACCAAGAATTTTCCAATAATAATTTTACGAAGAATTCCTCATAAGTTGTCGTTCCGATTTCGATTTAAGCTAATGTACCCAAGTCATATGGATATATTTTTTTTATTTTTGAAATCACAACTTTATAATATATAAGAATCGATAGAAAATTGACTCTATAATAATATATATGACATCTGCATGAATTAAAATATCATTTTTAAGCGTATTTTACGGTCGGATGTCCCTTGCAGCTTACATAAATACTTTTGCAGTTTTAACAAATGAGCTACAATATTATCAGGGCGTTTACATTTACGGTGAACATCGACAGACTCTCACCATCAAAATATTGCATATGAAAGAGTTGGCTGCGAAATTCCCACACGTCTCGCTAGTTTCTATTTAATATTAAATATTTGGTTATGATCAAGATTGTCTTTTTTACTTCCGGTTTCAACTGTTCATTTGGCTGAATAATTAGACATGGTCAAACGGACAAGAAAGCATTCTTAATACAGAGAAATGGGGGCGTTTACGTCATCTGAGAGGAAGATAATTATCAATCTGAAGGGACTATATCTTGCTTATCAATGTCATCCACTTTGCAGAATTAAAACCGGAAGTTAAAAAGAACAGATAATCTTAACTATAACCAATATTTTTATAACCAATTTCCCTCATTCTCTATCTGTGCTTAAATCTAAACTCACATTCCATGAACAAAGATTCTTTCCTAGAACTGCCCGCCTGCGGAACACTGTTCCACTGGCCTGCTTCTCGGCGGACTCTAGTATGGTTGCCTTCATGTTCAATGTAAACAATTCTTCTTCAACAATCAAATTCTACTCAACTATTATTATTATTATTATTATTATTATTATTATTATTATTATTATTATTATTATTATAAAATGTTTTTCTTTTTTTCTGAGGTTTTCGCTGTTAAAATAATTTATTCTTGTAAGTATTGTTTTTTTTTTCTCTTCCTTTTGTTGCTTGTCTTAACCCAAGGGGTCAGCCCCTGATAGATAGAGAAAGATACATGTCCTATGTTGTTGACGGTTGCCGTAAGTCTGGAACGATATAAATCGTTACGTGGTGAGCGAAAACTGTGAATAAAAAAAACTTGGCCACATCTCTGGAAACATTATTTCTCACGTTTTATTTGAAGATATTTGAACATTTAATTCTTTATAAATACTGGCAAAGTTCCGACCTTAACCTTTGACTTTGAAATTGCAAATAATGTGCAGCATCATGTTAGGTTTTGCCATCATCGGTCCAGTGGTGTGGGCTGTAGGAGAGTAGTACATACAAACACACATATGGACCCTAATACATTATATATATATATATATATATATATATATATATATATATATATATATATATATATATATAGGGTTCACAATATATATACTAGCATGGGTGACCAGCGTTGCCCGGATATTTGGAGGTGTATGCTAAGAAAAAAAATGAAAGAAACGGTCAATTTTTTAAAATTTGATCCCTATTATGACCCCTTAACATTTATTGTTTTGGGCTCAAATCAAGTTATCAAGTTAGATCCATGTCAAAGGAACCTATATCTAAAACTTCAAGTGTTTAGATCCAAAATTGTCAGGGGAGTTTGGTAAAGTTCTCAAAGTTCAAATCGTTGAACTTTGACCCCTTAACAGCCAAATTTCTAGCTGAAAACCTATCACATAGATTTTCTCAAATCTCAGTACCCTGTATATCAAATTTCGAGTCTGTACACTAAAAATTGACAGAGTTATTGCGCAGGGAAATATACACAGACACACAGGCACGTTCACTTTTATAGATATACTAGTATGGGTGCCCGGCGTTGCCCGGCTGTTTGGAGGTGTATGCTGAGCAAAAAAAAAACGGTTAATTTTTTTTAACTTTGACCCCTATTATGAACCCTTAACATTTATTGCTTTGGGTTCAAATCAAGTTAGTAAGTTAGATGCATGTCCAAGGAACCTATATCTGAAATTTCCAGTGTTTAGACCCCAAATTGTTGGAGGAGTTTGGTAGAGTTCTCAAAGGTCAAATTGTTGCATTTTGACCCTATAACAGCCAAATTTCTGGCCGAAAACCGATCAAATAGATTTTCCCAAATCTCAGTACCCTGTATATTAAATTTCGAGTCTGTAGACTGAAAATTGACAGAGTTATTGCGAAAGAAAATGTACACAGACACACAGACACACAGACAGACACACAGACACGTTCACTTTTATAGATATATAGACTAGCATGGGTGCCCAGTGTTGCCCGGGTGTTTGGAGGTGTATGCTGAGCAAAAACAAAAAGAAACGGTCAATTTTTTTTAACTTTGACCCCTATTATGAACCCTTAACATTTATTGCTTTGGGTTCAAATCAAGTTATTCAGTTAGATCCATGTCCAAGGAACCTATATCTAAGACGTCCAGTGTTTAGACCCCAAATTGTGGGAGGAGTTTGGTAGAGTTCTCAAAGGTCAAATCGTTATTGCGTAGGGAAATGTACGCAGACACACAGACAGACAGACAGACAGACAGCTAGACAGACAGCCACACAGACACGTTCACTTTTATATATATATAAATTTATTTTGTCGAACCGCTTAGAACCGGTTTTCGTATGATGATCACTGAAACCGAAATCGATTTGCCAAAATTGATTTTAATGCTTCAGTTTTCTGTTAAACGTCTCTATTTATTTTTTATTTATTTTTTTTTTTTTTTTTACTTTGTTGTAAGTGTCGTCAATCGGCCTTTAACTAACAGGATGCTGTCTGTTTCATTGAAATATCTCGCATCTTGTTTTCACTATTTTCGCAAAATAAAACATGTTTCTGTTATAATGATGGGTGTTTTATGTACGAATATTAGACATTTCTGCGCATTAAAAACGGGCAACATTTATAGACGTTTGGCTTAGAATGTGACATTTATGCCAATTTATGGTTGAATATGCTTAAATTAGCGTTCATTTTCGCCTATCAATCCTTAACGAGCGGATACCATAATACTTCGTTCGTTACATCGTATCATAAGAAAAGATCTGTATAAACATTCAGCATAATCGGTTCATTAGTTTAAAAAAAAAACTTCTAGAATAAATGTTGTATTTTGGTAAGGAATCCCTATTAATTCTTATTAATCCCTAATTGTGCATCGAACAAATACCATAATACTTAATTCGCTGCACCTTATCATAGCAAAGACTCATAAAAATTTTAGATAGATGGTCCCAATAGTTTCCGAGAAAACTTCTAGAGTAAATGTGACATTGTGGTGGCGAATCCCTATTAATACCTGACTGTGAAGCGAACGGATGCCATAACACTTAGTTTGCTGTACATTATCATAACAAACTTCCACACGAATTTCAGCCAGATCGGCCCAGTATTTTCCGACAAAAACGGGAACAGAGGGGCAGACTAAGAAAAAGATTAATGTACATTCATTCTTCTACAAGCCGAATGTTGTAGCCTGCAACAGAGTAAATTAAAAACATCATAGACTCTGTTGATCTACGAGAGGTGTTCCAAAAGTAATGTCTTCTATTTTTTATTCCGCCCGAATGGACCAGAAATCATTGCAAATTGCCTTTTTATGATGACTGAACTTATACATTCATGATCTGAAAGTTTCATCTCTCTATTGCAGATATTGATGGTTTGATGCTCTAAGAAAGCAAACCTTGTCATGGACGTGCGTCAGAAGCTGAGATGCGTCATTATATTCCTAGCAATGGTGGCAACTATATAGGAAATAAATTCTTGAGCACAAAAGGTCAGTCACTTTAACGGTACCAGGCCCGTCTTCTTAGCTCGCCAACCTTGTGAGTAAAAACGAATTTTGAAAGCTTTACTTTTGGAATCACCCTCGTAAACAAAGCGCGCGCCGGACGTCCATCATTCATCGCTTGCAAAAGTGCATTGAGAATGGTCGTGATTGTGTAGAAAAATAAACTCTAGAGCACAAAAGTTCGCTCCTTTTAATGGTACTACTTCTGTCTTCGTAATTCTTCAACATTTAGAGTTCACAAAACAATAAGAGGCTGTACTTTTCGAACTACCCTCGTATATGTGTTTCGAACGCCCATGCACAGCCATTGTTCAAACGTGCATTAAAAATTGTGATGACTATGTAGAAAAATAAACTCAGGAGCACAAAAGGTCGCTCGTTTTAATGGTACCACTTCCGTCTCCGTAAATTTGAAAAAAAATAGGAGGCTTTACTTTTCGAACGACCCTCGGCACACAGGTGTAAATAATACCCTAATTGGATTCATTTTACAATAACAAATACAATTTATAAATACCCATCCTTTAATTGCATCTTGAATTTTTTCATTTTATCTGTGCGTTGTTTTTGCCTTCTTTGAAAATCTGACAGAGCTGTCATTTTAATTTATGTTGCTAATATGACACTATATATATGGTACTATATATATATAAATAAAACAGTAGATGTATGTATGTGTATCTGTCTTTAAACGGTGTTTGACTGATAAACTCTTAAACTACTGATCACATAACACTCAAATTAACAAGAAATAGTTACCATACATCACTAGTGGTTTATAACGAGTATAATCTTGTTTGGATGAATAACTCGTACAGAAGTATGTTGGCAAGTTGAAATACAAAATATTCATTTGACATTGCCGACATATTTTTATCAGTTTTACGCATGCGCAAGTTCAATCATGGGTAGAATTGGTTTTATTTTAAATCTTTCTTATTCATCTGTCCTGTTTACGCAAACGATATGAAGCGTTAAACATTTTGGTTTCAACTCTAGCTAATGTCACCCAAGTAATTTTTTTTTTTACATAGGCATCACCACATTATCAAGGCCAAGAGGCCACTCAAGGATAATGGTTAAAGAGTGTACAGTAGAAATTGGACAATATAGCAATCATTAGTAATGAAAATTTGGTAAATTTGATAACTTATATGGAACGGCTCATCAAGAACTTATTTACGTTAGACTTGAAGACAACCATATTGTAGTCAGCTGGAAAGCAGTAATGTTTTAAACTTTGGAAATCATTACTATGTAAATATAATATTCAATGAAGAATTGGTTCTGTAATAATAAGTACGAAATCTGCATGAATTAAAATATATTTAAGCGTCTTTCACGATCGGCAAAACGGGGCGCCCCCTGCTAGTCAGAAATAAAAAGAAAATTTAACCAATAATTTCAGGGCAACAATAACTATAAATAAAAAGTTAAACCAATACTTTGGTATTTTTTGCATTTTATATGCGTTTTAAAATCGATGCTAAATTCACAAGTAGTATTAATTCGACAAACCTCGACGAAACAAAAGGTGGGATGATAAATTTTACGACGCTTCTCTCAGCACTGATTAAGGAGGTTCTCACCAGAGTGCACAAAAAATTAGATTGGGGCATTGACGGCCAAGACCTTAGCATATGAGTCGATTCAAGCCCTCTCGCTACCAGCATTTCGTTGGTATATGATGAAGTTGTAGAAGATGCTTTTTGGTTACGTCCAGAAAAATGGCTCCTAACGTCGCGAAACTCGATGCCATTATTAAATAAATTTGGCACTCCTATGGAAGACGATCATCTTGCACTTGTTTACTGATTCTGTCTGTGTCTATAAATGTATCTCAGATACCCTTACCGGCAGAACCAGGGTATAAACCAAAGCTGCAAGCGAAATGCTCATTTGACGGCGGTTTGACACGATAATTAAATTGGTGAAGGAATACGTTCTGTCGATGGATGTATCCTTGGTCAGATCTAGCCAAAACAAGGCAGGTCGGTTGATGAGAGTGCCTTAGAAATGGTTTGAGTAATCAGAGAAATATTGAGCTTGTGTAACCTGCCTGCATTATGTCCGTGAAGTCAGTCGGGTTTGACAGATCAAGATAGTTCACCGACAAAGCGGTCATCCTGGTATGAGATGGATACTCTATTTTTCGAAATAGATCGGGGTTTCTAAGGCCGCTGTGAAAACCGTCGTTAGAGAATGTGAAAAGTTTCAGTCGATCGATTCGTGACTCATGTACTGATCAGTGGGTGCTTTAAATGTTAACCAAACATGGCACCGAGTAGCGATAGATATTACCCATTGTGACGGAGCCCATTATAACGGGGCCATTTTGTTTTTTTACATTGATTGACTGCGGCTCACTTGGTTTGCTATCTGGTGACGCCTTTCTCATCAAGATGCGATAAGTGTAATCAACCAGCTGAACACGTTCTTCTATGAACGGAGCTCACTAGCAGAGATTCTGACGGATAATCACACAACCTTTCGGAGCAGTTTATTTAAAACCTATCTAGCTGAATGGAGAATCCGACTTCGATTCCACTGTGCATACGTAAATTCTGGTAACGAAATCATGGAGCGATGTCACAGAAATGTAAAAAGAATCGTTGCCAGAACACGGTGTGCTATATCGTAAGCAATATATTGGTACAACATCATGCCAAAGGATGACATGTTCTTTGCTACAGCACCTGCCAACATAGTCTATCGTACCACATACAACTAAAAGAAATAGAACATCAGCGCTGGCACACAATCAACAGCAGACTGTTTTCAAAATGGGTGATGATCGAGTGTGGATAAAGGCTTCACATGCACGATGTTCTACAAATTATGGAGTTGGACGTGTGACTGGAATTACTAGTGCATAGAACATATAGGTTGATGGAATGCCACGCCATGTGAAAGAGCTGCGACCAATAGTGTGGCCAGGCTCGCTGACGGTCTGTTCTAACATGTCTTCAGTAAATACGAGTGGAATATTTGTGACAATTGGAGAGAGAGACTATGTGAATAGGCATAGATGCAGGTGATGCCTCTTCTGATGACACTTCGAATGGAGACCCAGTAACTGTACCGCCGCAAAAGTACACGGCGCAGAAACCACGTCCTGAATGTTTCATGCGTGATCATATGATCAAGAGATAGTGTAGTAATAAAGCTACAAATAATCTTACCTAGAAAAAGGTGTGCTCTTGCTCTCTCTCTCTCTCTCTCTCTCTCTCTCTCTCTCTCTCTCTCTCTCTCTCTCTCTGCTACCGACGCGTGTAAATCAGAAAAAGAAGAAGAAGAAGCAAGAAGTGTGGTTTATTTTATGGAGAAGAACGTGAGAAGCCCACGTGAAGTGGCGGGATTTAATGAGCAGAAAACGAAACCAAACTTGAAGGGGAAAAAACGGTATTTTGCTTAATGTCTGATCGGTGAACAGCTATCAGTTCATTTGCGGGTGTGACATTTTGACTACCGTCCGATAAGTTCAATCCACTTCAACGTAATTCTAAATTCTACTGAACTTTTTTTCATTATTTTGTCCAACCATGTACCACAGGTGGAACTTTTAAACGACCCACTATATGAATCGATTTTTTAATTATGTATGATTTTAAAATTACACCGAATTATTCATTGTAAAACAAATTTTATTTTATTAACTGAAAGGCGTTTTTTGTTTTTTTTTTACTTTTTTTTTTGTTGTGATATTTTAGGGGATTAATAAAAATACCGTCCGTCACGATTTAAAATGAAACACTTTAATATATAAAAATAATTATTGCAAATTTGGAAAATAAATAATAAACGTAATATTACTGTTCTGAATTTTTTAAAAGATTTTTGAAAGATTAGAATTTGGGTTGTGATTCTTAGAATTTTAGGAGTCTGGATCAGTCCTTATACTTTCTGACATTGAAACCTTGTTTATGATCATCTAAGTGTGTGACCTTGTGGAGTGCTCTTCTTCTTTTTTATTAAATGAATTAATATTTCATTTACCTTTTTAAAAGGTTGGAGGAATATTTCAATCCAGCTCTTCGAAATGGCTAAAATAGTTAGAGTTCCTTGATTGTAAACAATGATTTTTTTAAAAAAACGAAATATGTTATTGTAATCTTCATTATAAATTTCGTTTATTTTAAGAAAACTAGAAACAAACCATTTACACGATTGAATAGAGAATAAAATAACATGTAGCTTGTTCTACTTTTGTTGAAGAAAAGAAAAAAAGGCGCAAGTCTATAAATGGTCCACAAGTAATCTTTTTTACTATAAAAATCTGAAAAAAAATCTTTATGATGTACGTACTTGTCATTGCATGAAAATGTCATATTCCAAAAGTCACGTAAATCGATCAAGTAGTTTTTTTTAGGGCTGATTGTTTGTGTTACTTGTTTTGATCGTAGCCAAATAGCTGGTTTCGTTGGTGTTGAACTTATTGCCAACTCCTCAAAATATTACATGTATATACTGGCTAGTACTGGGGACAGTGATGGACCCATTTTTAAACCTTCTTCATGTTGATATATATCCGTTCCCAACGTGAAATGTGTAGTATCTACACAGAAGGACAGCATTTTTATTAGGTTGTCAATTGGGACGCGGGTTCGTCTTCTCATGATGTGATGTATCTGAGGACAGCTTCTTTCTTACCACTGTTACGATGTATGATGCATACTCTGGCCCCACCAGGAGGACGTCGAAAACTTACTTGACCATGTGAACTCCATTCATCTATCTACCCAGTTCACTATTAAAAAAGAAGACAACAAAAAACTAGTATGCCTAGATGTATTAATAACCCGCATGGATCAGAATTTTGTATCTTCCATATATCGAAAACCAACCTTCACGGGCAATATCTGAATTTCAACTCCTACCGTCTATATATCGAAAAAAAAGCCAGAACAATATGTAGCGACGACAACACATACTAGGAAGAGTTGGACAACCTAAGAATAACCTTCCACTGATATGACTACTCAAGGAGCGTTTCATCAGTTCTGAAAAACTTGGAGCAAACACCAAAGGACAGGACCCGAAAACTTGCCACATGCACACACAGTATACACAAAATTCAAATATATACAGTCCATATGACATCAGAACAATATTCAAGAGTGATTCGATTTTCAGAAAACACCTAGTACGGGCCAACCCTCCGACCGAAAGTCTCATGACAAAAACTATGCATTTTATAAAAATGCGGAAAACTATACAAAAGTGAAACCAGTTGCCCCCTAAAGGTAAGGCTAGAAGAATATCGGAAAGCTGTAACACAGGGGGTGGTAGAAAAGTCGGGACTAACTGATCACATATGGAAATAAAAAGGAACGCACTTCCTTTTGTAGAACGAGGTCAAAATAATTGACAGTGATGCAAGATGGAGAGTCAGACGACAAAAAAGCAGCATATATGCTAAAAAAAGAAAAATTACTAAGCAGACCAAGCTTAGAAATTAATAGGATTTGGAACCCTCTAATTGTAGGAAACACAAACATTCTACATCCTTAAAATGTCGGCGACGCAAGGAGAGAATCCCCTCTTAATCTTTAATAGAGTTGCCTCCCCTTTGTCAACCAAATTTTTTCACACATACGAAACCGCAGCCATAAAACAGAGACCAACTCAAACAATACGAAAATACGGAGCCAGTAAATTTTCTCCTTTTTTTCCAAGAAAATACCCAACGTGCCTGAAGACGGTCGATTGCCAAACTGACTGAAATGTTGCACAAATAAAACTCAAGATGAGAACAATAGTCTAAACAAGTAATATCAGCGTAATATTGTGTATGTTATTTTGGGATTTTCGAATTGGCTAAAATTTATATTTTTTTTTAATATTCGGACCACTATTGTCATTTTGAATATTATTCTCGCAACGATTCGGCCAATATAATTTTGAATTTTCTCGAGTGCGTCTTCTTAAACCTGGAAAATTGATATCGAACTTGTGACATTACTGGTGCTACCAGATAAGGCTGTCTGAAGATATTGGCTTCCTAAGACGAAATGCACCTAACATTGATGCTTTTTGTTTTTCTACTTCCTTTTGCAAAACTTATTTGTGTTCTGCAAACCCAAAACCAAAAAACTACCTTTTCTTTCTTCCCATTTCCCCTTTCTCTTCCTATATCGTCCACTTCCTGACTGGTTTCCTAACTTAAAATATACCAAACATTAATAATGTAACCATTTTTCCTCTTTCATTGCAAAACTCATGTTCTGCAGGGCAGGGAACAAAAAGCGATAAAATCCACTATAAAACAACCAAACCAAGCACTAAAACTAGCGATAAAGATACAAAAAAGCTTGAAGAATAAAAACCTTTTACAAAAAAATTGGATGCGACATGAATAAATAGTTCCAACGTAACTGGATCCGGCATTTAATAACTTAAAAAGGGTTGATATGCTGTAAAACAAAACAAACAACACAGTTAGCTTAGAGTAAGTGCTAGTGGAAAGAAGATTCCATTTGTGTGTGTGTGTGTGTGGAAGACTACAAAGTCAAACAGAATTTGGTAAATTAGAATTAGGTGTATTAACAAAATATAAGAATGACAAGAATACAAAGAAATAGGAGAACGTGGCACAATAAAATTCAAACATGTAATATCAAACATTAATTTATTATCTATTTATATAATCTCATAGGATTAGTGAATCTCTCGACAAAAGCGTCCTTTTTAGGGCAATTGCTCTTGACATATCAAAGGCCTTTGATAAGGTATGGCATAAAGGCCTACTTCACAAGATTTCCAGCTACGATATAACTGGAAATGTTTTCTCAATTATTTAATCATTTCTCTCTGATAGGCTCATAAGAGTAGTGGTTGATGGGCAGAAATCAGAAGCCCACAGTATTAATGCTGGTGTCCCTCAAGGGCCTATCCTGGGCACAACTCTCTTCCTGATCATCAATGATCTCCCAAAACACATACTTAAATCATTCGTTGACATCTATGCTGATGACACGGCCATCTATGGCAACACATCAAAGGCCGTAAATGACAAAGTTCTTTCTGAATCTCTCTCCTCTGATCTTGAGCGCGTAGTACAATGGGGGAAGAGGTGGTTGGTTACATTTAATGCATCTAAAACCAAGCTTCTATTTTTACATCATCAACGCTCTGACCCCCATCTGGCATCAATTGAAATGGATGGCTCTCGTCTTGGGGAGGCTCCATGTTTTGACAAGCTTCTGGGTTTGTCTTTTACTCCTGATCTGAAATGGAACTCGTACATCAAATCTGTTGCCAAAGTCGCTGGAAAAATGGTGGGATCCTTCTACTGCTCCAGAAGATATCTCACTGCTGATGCAATTCTCTATCTATATAAAAGCCAAGTACGTCCAAGGATGGAGTACTGCTGCTATATCTGGGCAGGAGCTGCTAAAAACAGCCTATCCTGCTTTGACAGAGTACAAAATAGACTTCGTAGCCTAGTGGGGGGATACGCTTTTGTCTTCCCTGCAACCTCTCTCCCATAGAAGGGGCGTTGCGAGCCTGTCTTTGTTTTATCGTTATTTCCATGGGAAGTGCTCGTCTGAGCTTCAATCTCTGGTCCCCCCTCGCCAATCTTTTAAAAAAAGCACCCGTCTAGCTGAAACCACTGTCAGTAATTTTCCCCACTCTTTATCTGTGCCTAAATCTAAACGTATATTCCATGAACAAAACTTCTTTCTTAGAAGTGCACGCCTGTGGAACTCTCTTCCGTTTGCCTGTTTCCCACCTGACTACAACTTGGATATCTTCAAGTCCAACATAAACAAATTCCTGATAAATCGGCCCTTTAAGTAAGACACTTTATCAGATCTCTATTACTAAGGATTACTACGATATTGTCCTATTGATTACTGTACACGCAATAACCCGTATCCCCGAGTGGTCTCCGGGCCTTGATAAGTGGTGACTTCCATGCAAAAAAAAAATTTTTTTGAACTGTTTAAAAAATTAGGTCTGCTAGTTAGGCATTATAATGATAGCTTTCAATACTATATAAAGAGTATTTCAAAATAGTATGTTACGTTATTGATTTAAATAAAAGTAATTTCTTTTCACGGTAATATAAAAGTGATGAATGAAAACAGAATTCCGTATTTATTCATTTAGATAACAGATGATTGCTCTGACTGTTAACAGAAATACTGTTAGATGAAACGATCACAGATCTCGACTTATATAAAAATAGTACTTATTGTGTGTTTCTATATAAGTTAGTTTCCTATTGAATACGAAACGGTTGGGCCAATTTTTTTAATGTCCCTGAGAATATCATTAGATAGGTTCTGCATCGGAATGCCTCCTAAGGGATTGAAAATCTATAATCGAAAAAATTCGATTAAAGCAGGTTCAGTCTAATTTTGACCAAAGTTAACACTCTTATACAACCTAACATCACAAGTGCATTTGAAAAGTTTTATCACCGCACAACCAGAAGGCCCCGGCGTGTAAAATCAACAGTAAGTTCTTTTATAAGAGATGGGTGAGTTCGCAATGAATGTTACTTTTTAGAGCGCAAATGAACCGTGATACTCGACTTGTGCATTTTAAACTGTAATTCAAGTCATTATATAAAAACAATTTTATAAAATAAACAGTCGGTTCTCTACAGTGCAATGTAGACTACAATGTATTGTAGACTAAGTCACTGCGGGGAGCCATGTGAAGCTTACTCCCGCTGCGCTGTGGCTGGGTCCCGACTAGAGCAGGCAATCAATCGATTTGTATTGGAAAATGGACGATTTCGCCGATTTCGATGAAAACATTCGTTGATCCTCATGAAACCCTGGACAACCTTTGGTCTCCTTGCTAGTTCCGTTTATAGAGTCCACCATTATCAACATAGTTTCGAGAATTATTAATCGTACATGCTTGAAAGAACGTCTGTGTGACATATTAAAATGTTTGTTTTATGGCATATCAATACTTTTGGGATTATTTCCTGCCGAAACACAAGGTTCTTCGTCACTGATTTCTTGTGCACGATTAGTTTAATACAAGTGAAAGTTTTAACTATAAGTTGTGAGGTTGGGTTCATAATTTTTCGAACGGTATTTGTACATAATTGAACATTATAGATCCAATAGGATTCGAACTCAGTTCATCCTAGTTCATAATCTAAAGCGGGAGCTATTAGGTCAATTATGAACTCCATTTCTAGTCATTTTTTTTCTTCTTTTTCTTTTTTATTTACTTTTTCCCTTTGTTTTTTCTTCTTTTTCCTTTTTCTCGTTCTTTTTCACCTTTTCTTCATTATCATACTTCTCGCCCTCGTCTTTCGTCTTTTTCTTCTTCATCTCCTCCTTCTCCAACTCTTCTTCCTCCCATTCCTTTTTGTTCTGATCCTCTTTCTCTTTCACTTCCTCTTTCTTCTTATTTTTCTTGTACTCCTCCTTTTCCTTGTTATCCCTTCCTCCTTCTTCTTCTTCTTCTTCTTCTTTTTCTTCTTCGATTTCTGTTCTTTTACTATTATTTCTTCTTCTAAAAGGTGACATCGAAAGAGATTATAAAAAAAAACGAGAGTAAAAAAAAACAACTATTTTTCTCTTCGTTATATTCTCCTTGTCTTTCTTTCTCCTTTCCATTCTTTCTTTCCTCTCCCTTTTTTCTTCACTTTTCTTTTTCTTTTTTTTTTTTTTTTTTTTTTGTAAGTTTCTTCAACTTTTTCTTTTCCCTGATTTCCCTCCCCATGCATATTAAAGAAAAAGAAGAGAAAAAAGCGACCCTGCAGAAGTAACCGAAAATGTCGGTGCGTACTCTGCGAATATGGGGGTGGGGTTGAGGGAAAGAATGAGGGAGGAAAGTGAGGAAGGGAGTTGCCTACATATTGGTTGGAAGGGGAGCAGGTAGAGGAGATGAGAAAGATGGAGGGATGAGGAAGAAGAAGAAGAGGGGGGTAGTGGGAATTGGAATCTTTTCGGTCTGAAGTCATACTCTAATCATTGAGTCATCATCGCTTTGCCGATGCTAACATTCAAACCTGATTCCATTGTCTGCCCCCCTTCTCCACCGACACGTACCCTCTCTTCGTCTAAAACCCCTAAACTCCTAACCCTGAACACTACTGATCCCCACCCACCCTCTAAAAAAGACCCCCCTTCGATTCTATTTTGACAGACAACGCAGCGGGAGGGGGTTGATATTTCTCTTCCTCACATGATAAAAGGCAATGGAATTTGTACGAAGCTTTCAAAAATGCTTTTTCCTACTGTATGTTTTTACTTGATTTCATTTTTACTTATTTTTTTTCTATTTTGATACGCGTCCTTGTGTCCCTACGAGATGCACTTGTCATCGGTGCGTCCGTCACGCTTAAGTTTGAAACAGTATTTTCTTTGGTCTGTTATGCTTTACTTTGAAATAGCTTTCTTCCTGTGTCTGTGACGATTGGGTTTAAAATAGCCTTTCAATAATCTGTGATGCATAATTTTGAACTAGCTCTTTTCTTTGGTTTACTACGCTTGAAGTTCAATAATAGGATAATAAACGAAAGAAAACTTTGGTTTATTACGCTTAAATTTCAAATAGGCTTTTATTTTGTCCGTGACAGTTAGGATATAAATGTTTTTTTTTTCTTGGTTTATTACGCTTAGATTTCAAATGGCCTTTTATTTTGTCCGTGACAGTTAGGATATAAATGTTTTTTTTTTTCTTGGTTTATTACGCTTAAATTTCAAATAGCCTTTTATTTTGTCCGTGACAGTTAGGATATAAATGTTTTTGTCTGGGTTTATTACGCTTAGATTTCAAATGGCCTTTTATTTAGTCCGTGACATTTAAGATTAAAATGTTTTTTTTCTTTTGTTTATTATGCTTAAAATTCAAATAGCCTTTTATTTGGTCCGTGACAGTTAAGATTGAAATGTTTCTTTCTTTGGTTTATTATGTTTAAATTTCAAATAGCCTTTTATTTGGTCCGTGACATTTAAGATTAAAATGTTTTTTTCTTTGGTTTATTATGCTTACATTTCAAATAGCCTTCTATTTGGCCTGTTACACTTAAGTTTGAAATAACCTTTTCTTTTGTATGTGATAATTTAGTTTCAAATAACAGTTTCTTTGGTCTGTGACGCTTAATTTTGCATTAAGATATGTCTCGCATCTAAATCAGAAGAACTATTTTGTCACACTGCAATTAGAAATAAAATTTCCCTTGAACTATGACGCTTACGTTTGAAGTAACTCTTTATTTGCCCAAGCATGCTTAAGTTTGAAATAACGATTTATTTGTTTTGTCACATTTCAGGGGGGAGGGGGTTCTCCCGAAAAGTAAACTTTTTTTTATGTCACACCTAAGTTTGAAATATCTTTTTCTAATGGTATGTGACAAGAAATTTTCAAGTAGCTTTCCCTTGGTTTGTGATGCTTAAGTTGGAAATAGTGTTCTCTTTGTCTTGGTAAACTTAAGCTTGGAATATCTTTTCTTTAGGTTTATGAGATTAATTTTTAAATGTCTTTTTCTTTGGCCTGCGGTGTTTAAGTTTGAAGTATTCCATTCTTTATTATGTAACGCTTAAGTTTGAAATAGCCTTCGATTTGGTCTGTAATGCTATAAGCTTAAAGTAACATTTTCGTTATCCTTACACGCTTAAGTCTGAAATATCTTTCTCTTTTGGGCCATGACGCTTAACTTTAAAGTAGCCATTTTCTTTTGCCCTGCTACCTCTTTGTTTTGGTACGTAACGCTTAAGTTTGAAATAACTATTTCTTTGGTTTTTGACGATTAAATTTGAAGTAGCATTTCCTTTGGTCTGTGATACTTTAGCTAGAAATAATCTTTTCTTTGTTCTTTCGTGCTTAACTTTGAAATAGCCCCTTCTGTGGTGTGTGACGCTAAAACTTGAAATAACATTCTCTGGCTATAGTTAAGATAGTCTACGCCTTTAGACTTCCGGTTTCTGCTGTCTGTTTTGTAGGATAATCAAATATGGTCAAGTAGACAATGAAGACATTCTAAACATGGGGAAACGGGAATTTTTCACGGCTCCAGTTAGCTGAGAAGATAATCATGAATCAGAAGGGACTATATCTTGTTTATCACTGTTGTCCCAGCTGCAGAGCGGAAACCGGAAGGTAAAAGGAACGGGCAATCTTAGCTGTAACACATGTTCTTTAGTTCTGTTATGTTAAAGCTTAAAATAATATTTTCTTTTATCTTTAACTTTAAGTTTGAAATAGCCTTTTTTGTCTCGCCAGGCTTAATTCCTTTAATTAAAAGGTTTGTTCTTTGTCCTATCACGCCCAAGTTTGAAATACCCTTTTCTGAAGTATGTGAGCACTTGAAAACTGTAGTAATTTTGTGACGTCTTTTGTTTGTTCTGTAACGCATAAGCTTGAAATATTTTTTATTTGGCAAGTGACGTTTACGTTTGAAAAAGTCTTTTTATTCCATCCTTAAGCACTCGACGCGGTCGCGCTTCTGGAAAGGTGTCTGCAATCTAGAAATCCATATGGCAGATACCTTATTAATATGCAAGTGGTCACGAATGAGAGTTTTCACAGACCCTGCACTAATCTTTACCTTGAGTCCTTGAGGATGAATTTGAATTACACGAAATGAAATTTGGATCTATCGCTATCATCCAGAGACCAAATCTCTGTCAATACAATGGAAGCACTTCAACTCATCACTTCCAAAGAAGGCAAGGGCACTGTTCTCCGCTGGCAACATCATACTCACTATGACCAGAACAGAGTAATGATAACAGATTTATTGGCAGAGGGTCTACAGTTACAGGAATCTATTATGGTTCACTTTTGAGGAGATTAAAAGCTATCAAAATCAATAGGGATAAAATCAGCAAAGGTATCTTTCTCCAGCAAGAGAACGCTACTGTCAACAACGCGCATGTCACCAGATCAGAAGCAAAGACGTATGGCTATTAAATCCTTCTCCATCCCTCTACTCTCCTGGCCTAGCACGCTTTGACTTTTACCTTTTCCCAACTATGAATTGGTTTTTTGAATGGAAAGCGTTTCTCAGATTATATAACCTTGATTTCAGAAAACATATCGTGGTCGGAGGACCAATATTGGATGTTCTACAAAAATGGTTTTTAGAGATGCATTAAACGATGGGAGAAATACGTGACTCTAGGTGATTCCTATGTATAGAAAAGCTAATAAAATAAGTTTCGTTGGTTTACTGCTATGAGAAGTGGGTTACTGAACGCCCCTGGTTCATATATATATATATATATATATATATATATATATATATATATATATATATGTATGTGTGTATGTATATATATATATATATATATTCTTTCAATAACATTAGTGTCATTTCGTTCGTTTCCTTTCAAAACGAATTTTTTGTCTATCTTTTGTAAATTTTCGTGATCAATTTCTTCTTTTCTTTACATTTTTTTTGTAAAAAATTTATTGTCTTGTCTTTTTTATTTTTTCGAATCCCTAATTCTTTTCAAATTCACCGTCCTTATTTTTTTTTCATTTATTTTTTTTTCTTCAATCTAACAATTTTTATCCTCCGTCTTTTCCTCTTGCTGCCATTTTTTTTTCAGTTCGTTTCCTATTTGACAATTTTGTTTCTTAAACACTTTGTATATTTAACTCCTCTTTGTTTTTCTCCTCCATCTCTGTCTTTTTTCTTGTCTTTTAGCCCTTATTCCTCCTTCTATTTAACATTTTCTTGTACTTTATCATTTTTTCTGGCAGCAGCAGTAGTAGTAGTAGTAGTAGTAGTAGTAGTAGTAGTAGTAGTAGTTACTCATTGCCAGTTTTCACATGTCTCATTATCAGTGATTTCTGCCTGGCAATAACAAGTAGTGTCCGTTATGAAGTGGTCAACCACACGAAGGGAAAACCCGGATGATCCAGCTTCGTATCCAATTCGTTCCATGGAAACACTTTCATCATTTGATGTTCTGTTTAACCTGCTGAATAGCAAATAACAACAGCCGTTTACCATTGATTTCTTACTGATAACGATATTTGTATTTCTCTGGAGTTTGAGTGGCAATAAGCTTCCTCAATATTCCAGTATTCACCGTGCCCTCCTGGGGGCTAGAGCCCCTAAAAAATGAGGCAGTTGGCCTATTATACGATTTCTGGGAGTTTTCAGTCCCCTTAGATTCATATAATGTTCGTTCCATATTTTTGTTCGATTTCTATTTAAACTTATGTACTTATGTGGATTATGTTCTGCGCTCAAGGATTTTCCTAAATATTTCAGCTGTTTTTCTGAACGCCGTGCGTTACATGAGACCAACTCTCTATTTGATTCGAATTTCTTGTAACATTTGTTCAGTTTTTTTTGTTTTTTTTATCGCAACTATTCTTAATGTTCCTAAAATGATTGGTAACTTCCCTCAACTATCTGCTAAGCTTCAGGTATTTGCTTAGTTTCACCATCTCCTTTGCCTTCACATTGTGAAATGCTGGGACGGTGAAATCTACAGGTCTTCTTGAAAGAACGACTTTTTAGGATATTTTTTAGGATAGCATTTGTATGGCCTTCGTTTTCTAATAATCTATTTAGGTCGTGTCCATAACATTTGTCTACGTGTTCAAAGTACAGACGTTTGCATAGTTCCGAATGGATTTTCTTCCCCATGCAATAGTATCTGTTTTTATATAGTTTTAGGGCTGGCTTTTTGCATTCAATTATTACTTAATTTGTGTTTCGACCCTCAAGAGTCTACATTTTTTTGTTTTCCTGCATTTTGTCTGTCTTGATTTTTATATAGTTCGTTCTGATTGTGTTGTTTTGTGAGACTGTCAGTGACGATTCCGTTTCACTGTTCATGTGTCCTTTTCGTAACCATGTTCATGCGCTGTTTGTGCGTCTCTTATTCGGTCAGTTTTATATATCGTTTCCGTATCTGATTCTATTCGTGTTTTTCTTTAGTTTGACTATTTATGTAGCATATTCGAACGGTGCTGTTGGGGGCGGTTATCAACCTTTCTATACTTCGGGTTATGTAGTTTAGCGTACCACCATGCTGATTTCTTATAATTCTCGGACATCTTCCTTGTTTTTCTTCGCATGGATCCTTCGTGTGGCGTGCATTGTGCATGATCATTAGTTTACTAGTTCTTGGCGCCAAGTGACTGAGTTCTTTTGTCCAGCCTATAAAGGGTACAGAATATGTTACTATGAATACTACTAAGGTACTTATTCCTTGTATTATGCTTCTACTATATCATTTTTTAAAGAGTTTTCTTGTTCTTCTCAATTACACTTTCTAGGTGTGCTTGTAAGTGTTACCATGGCGATGATAATAAGATGATTGGCAGTCTCCCTGAAAAATGCGTCTCTATATTCTTATCATTTTCATGCGTTGTTCTCCAGCAGTCAGATTGCCAGTATTTTCCGCCTATTTCGAAAAGCTTTGCCGCTTACCATTCATTTCTTACTGGTCTTCATTGAAATTTGGGTTGCAATAAACCTCCCTAAGGTCCAAGTATTTTTCGCACTCATTGCTCAGTAAAGTGCTAGTAGTGCCCTTTCTCCTCGGTTATTCCGTCATCTTTTACCTTCACGGCTGAGGCCTTCATCATCATCATCATCATCATCATCATCATCATCAGCGGCAGCAGCAGCATCATTATTAGCTCACAAGGTGCTTTCACACATGTCATCAAGGATTTCTCCTTGAAAAAAACACCTGTGGTGTTCCCTGGAAGCTGAGTGACAATAAGCCTCCCCAGGTTTCCAGTACTCTCCACCTCTTTTGATAACATTTGCAAATAAATTTGCGTTATCGCAACAGCCGCTTACCGTTAATTTCTCGCTGTCAGCAGCCATTAGTCTCCACTGGAATTTGAGTGACAATAAACCTCCCCAAGGTCCCAGTTCTCTTCGCATTTGATCAGCTGAAGTCTTGTCAGCGCTCTCTCCTCGGTCTTTCCGTCCTCCTTAACCCTTCTCGACTATTTTGGGGGGAGGGCGGTGATGGGGCAATGGGAGGAGGTGGGAGAGGGGATAGGGAACTTGTAGATATGCAGCTTCAATGTTCTTGGTTTTATGTAATGCTTCTTAATATTTTGCCTCTGCAGCAGTTTGTCTGGCCCGCGCATGTGACTCATCCGTATTAGGTCCACATTGAAGGTTTTCTTTTAAATATTTCAGCTGCTTTCATTAGTTATTCGTTGTATCATTCCAGTGATTACTCTGATTCCAATTTCTCCAGTTCTTTTTTCAAAGTTTTTCGGAATTGTTCCTAGTGCTCCTACTATTATAGGTATTATCTTGATATTCTTCATTATCCATAACTCTTTCAGCTCTCTGATTAGCTCTGTGTATTTGCTTCGTTTCTCCTTTTCTTTGATATTCACCATGTGGTCGGCTGGGACAGAAAAGTTTACGACTGAACAGGACTATTCTTTCTTGTTAATTATTACTTCTTGCTTAAATGGGTTTATCTCTTTGTATGGTCATGTTCCATAGGATTTGGATTCTCGTTTTCAAGTACTGTTGCCGGCTTATGCTTGTACCATTTTTCTGTGCGTCCGAGATGCAATTGCTTCAATGATTCCCAATGTACTGTCCTCCCCATTTGGTCGTGCCTGTTCTTGTATTCCTCTGGGCAAGTTTTCTGCATTCGCTTACTATATGGTTTATCGTTCCGTCTCTTTGTCCACAGAGTCTGCATTTGCCGTGTTCTTATATTTTGTCTATCTTTGTTTTGATGTGGTTGGTTCTTATTGAGTTATCTTGTGCTGCAGTTATTAGGGATTCAGTTTCTAGGTTTACGTGTCCTTTTCGCATCCATATCCAAGTGTTTTTGTTATTATCATCTTTTGTCATCCTTATGTAGTTGTTTCTCTTGCACCTTTTTTCTTTTCTCATCTTATCCTTTGTCTTTCTGTTTTCAGTGTCTCTCGCTGCCATAATTATCCTTTCAGTGTTTTGCATTACGTATTTTTTCTAGTTTTATTTTATTTATTTATTTTTTTGTCATTAACATAGTCTTCTATACAAATCAGTCCTCTCCCGCCGTTTTTCCTTTTCACTTATAGTTGGTCAACAGCGTCCTTTGGATGTATTGTTCTTCTTCTTATTATTATTATTATTAGTAGTAGTAGTAGTAGTAGTAGTAGTAGTAGTAGTAGTAGTAGTAGTAGTAGTTCTCACATATGTCATCATCAGAAATTGTTCATTGACAACAACCGGCGATGTTTCCTGGAGTCTGAGTGACAACAATGCTCCCCAGATTTCCAATCTATTTTTATTGAGTAAGTTGCTGGAATCTGTGTTAAATAGAGAAGTAATCAACCATCTCAGCAAAAATGACCTTCTTAGTGACACACAATATGGTTTCCGTTCTGATAGATCTACAGCAGATGTGCTTACAGTTATATCTCATAGGATTAGCGAATCTCTCGACAGAGGCAACCTTTCTAGGGCAATTGCTCTTGACATATCAAAGGCCTTTGATAGGGTATGGCATAAAGGTTTACTTCACAAGATCTCCAGCTATGGTATGTCTTCTCAATTATTAAATCATTTCTCTCTGATAAGTTCATAAAAGTAGTAATTGATGGGCAAAAATCAGAAGCTCACAGTATAAATGCTGGAGTCCCTCAGGGGTCCATCCTGGGGCCAACTCTTTTCCTGATCTACATTAATGATCTTCCAAATCACATCCTTACATCATTCGTAGACATTTTTGCTGACGACACTACCATCTATGGTAGCACATCTAAGACAGTAAACGACAAAGTTCTCTCCGATTCTCTCTCCTCTGATCTTGATCACGTTGTACAATGGGGAAAGGAGTGGTTGGTTACTTTTAATGCATCTAAAACCAAACTTCTATCTTTACATAATCAACGTTCTGATCCCCATCTGGCATCAATTAAAATGAATGGCTCTCGTCTTGGGGAGGCCTCGAGTTTTGCAGGCTTCTGGGCTTGACCTTTACTCCTGATCTTAAATGGAATACGTACATCAAATATGTTGCCAAGGCCGCTGGAAAAATGGTCGGATCTTTCTATCGATCCAGTAGATATCTCACTGCTGATGCAATTCTCTATCTATATAAGAGCCAGGTACGTCCAAGGATGGAATACTGTTGCCACATATGGGAAGGAGCTGCTAGAAAAGACTTGTCCTGCCTTAATAGGGTTCAAAATAGACTTCGTGGCCTGGTGGGAGATGTCCTTTTCTCTTCGCTGCAATCTCTATCTCACAGAAGAGATGTTGCGAGTTTGCCTCTGCTTTATCGTTATTTTCATGGAAAGTGTTCGACTGAGTTTCAATCTATGGTCCCCCCTCGCCAAACTTTCACAAGAAACACCCGTCTAGCTGAAAACACTATCAATAATTCCCCCCACTCTTTATCTGTGCCTAATCCTAAACATAGATTCCATGATCAAAGCTTCTTTCTTAGAACTGTACGCCTGTGGAATTGTCTTCCGTTTTCCTGCTTTCCAGCTGTCTATAATATGGTTGTCTTCAAGTCCAACGTGAACAAGTTTCTGATGAGCCGTTCCACTTAAGTTAACAAATTTACCGAACTTCCATTACTATCGATTACTATATTGTCCTTTTGACTACTCTACACTCTTTAACTCTTATCCTTGAGTGGCCTATCGGTCTTGATAAGTGGTGACGCCTATGTAAAAAAAATCGTCTCCATCTCTTTCGATAACTTTTGCAAATTTAACAGTCGCTTACTGTTGACTTCTCACTGGCAACGCTATTAATAACTGGAATTTCGGTGGCATTAAGCCTCTCCAAGATCCTAATCTTTATGCACCCCTCTAGAGGAGGTCTGGTTAGTGCTATCCCTCCTCGGTCATCCCATCCTCCTTTACCCTTCGACTATTTGGTATGTTGCTAGTCGATGTTGATGCTGCATTTGTTTTTTTTTTTCGGAGGCTGTAGTCAAGTTGCAATTTTATGGTTTCAGTTTTTTGGTTGCAGTTTTTTTGTTTCGCTTCTGTTTCAGTTTCTATGAGTTCGGTTAGCGTTTGTCGCTCATGTGGATTAGTTTCCGCATTTGAGAGTTTTCCTTAAGGTTTCGGCTCTTTGCAGCATTACCGTCCGTTGCATAGTCTCTATCTTCCTGCCAATTCCGATTTCTCCTATTCATTTTTTGTTAAATTCTTTGGGGCTGCTCCTAGTGCTCTTACAATTATTGCTATTATATTAATTTCCTGCAGGTACCATATTTATTTCACTTTTCTGGCAAGTTCTGAATATTTGTTCCGTTTTTCTGTCCTTTTTATCCTCATCCTTTGGTCTGCTGGGACTGTAAAATTCACAATTTGGTCTTTCTTAATTATTATGACATCCGGTTTTCTTGCTTGGATGAGTTTGTTAATTCGTACCTCCATGCCCCAAAGAATTTTGCGGTTTTCGTTTTTCTGTACTGTCTCCGGTTTGCGTTTGAACTATTTATCTGAATCTTCGAGGTGTAGTCGTCCGCAAAGCTCCCAGTGCACTGCCTTCTCCGTGCAGTTGCGCCTGTCCTTATATTCCTTTTGGGTTGTTTTGTTGCATAAACTTATTATGTGCTTTATCGTTTCGTCTCTTTGTCCACAGACTCTACATTAGTGTTTTCTAGTGTTTTATCCATTTTAGCTTTAATGTGGTTCGTTCTAATCGCGTTGTTCTGTGCAAATGTCAGTAGAGATTTTGTTTCTCTGTTTATGTATCCTTTTCTTAGCTACATCTGAGTGTTTATTCTCTTGCTATTCTGATGAATCGTCCATGTAGTTATTTTTATTCATACTTTTCTTCCGTTTTTTTTTCTGGTTTTATCGTTTCCCGTATTGTTATTCTATTGCTGCGGTGACCAAACGTTTCTGTGTTCTGACTTATGTACTTTTCCAAGTCTTTTTGTGACTTCTACTTTTATCAGTTCCTTTCCTCCTTTCATATAAACTCGACCACTATCGTCTTTTGGGTGTAAAATGCATTGTGCATTGTCATTAGTTTACTGGTCTTCTGATCAATGTGACTAAGTCCTTCTTTAGTCCCATCTATGAACGGTCAAGAGTGCCTTATTAAGGATACTGCTCAAGTATTCCGTTAATTAGATTTCTACTGTATAGTTTGGTTTCTAAGAATTCTCTTGTTCTCAGATACACTTTTCCGGTCTTCTCTTTCATTTCTGTAGACTTGATGGTATCTGCTTCCAGAAACCCTAGGTATTTATAAGCTGCATTTTAACTGAGTGCTTTAATCTTTCTGTATATTTTCTGGTGTCTCTAGTTTTTTTTCTTTTTCATCCAATTTGATTTTTCTAATGAAAACAAGTGTTTGTTAAGTTGTCACAACAAACAATATGACCTTTTTAATTAATTCTTCGTTTTGTTAAAATTGGAGTTATTTTGTTACACCCAAAATGCGTTACCCTCCAGTTTCTTTTAATTAGTTGTTCCGTAATTAATTTACCTTATTTACTTATATAATATCGAACCGGCAAACTCTTCGCAGTGTCAGTAGCGATTCCATTACACTGTTTAAGTGTCATTTCTCTAGCTATGTTCATAGGTTTTCGTACACTATTTCCTTGTTTAGTCTTGTAAACTGTTCATCGACACATTTTTCTTTCCATTTTTATTTTCGTCTGTTTTTCCGTACCGCTGTTGTTGTTGCTGTTGTTGCTGTTGTTGTTGTTGTTGTTGTTGTTGTTGTCCATATTATTCCCCATGGCGACGTTTGGGCCAGTAATAATCAACCTCTTTTTATTTTCTTTTTTTTTTTTTTTTTTTTTGAATCGTCCATTTATTTATCAGTAATACTAGAACTCTTCTATTTTTCTTATTTTTTATAAAGCACAGTACTAACATTCGTTTTTATTTTGTTTTTCTTCGGTTAGTTCTCAAAGATCAAGGGGAGATCTTCCTGGACCTAACACTTGACATTTCATAATATACGTAGATATCCTGGGATTTTCCCCTCTCGGCACCAAAACTAATGGAGCATTTTTAAAATGATTTCTTACATATTTACTGCGATATGTTGATTGTTATGTACAATTCTAAAAGATCCACACTCCCAGGCTTTGTCTTTTCTTTCTCTTTCTCTTTCTCTCTCTCTCTCTCTCTCTCTCTCTCTAAATATATATATATATATAGAGAGAGAGAGCCCTCTATATATATATACATATATATATGTATATATATATATATAGAGAGAGAGAGAGAATATTATATATTTCTGTTGTTGTTGTTGTTATTATTATTATTATTATTATTATTATTATTATTATTATTTATATATTAATTGGATAGCGTGTGCGTTATTTGTTTATTTTGAGTGTCACGCTTACGTCCGAGTGACTGTCGTTTAATTGTTATGAACTTTCAAATTTTGTAATAAATAATTTTACCAAGAATTCTTCATAAGTTTTGGTTTCGGTTTCGATTATAGCTGATGCACTCAAGTTACATGGATATATTTTTTTTATTTTTGAAATTGCAACTTTATAAGATATAAAAATCGATAGAACATTAACTCTATAATAATATATAGGAAATCTGCATGCATTAAAATATCATACTTAAGCGTACTTTACGGCCAGGTTACGCCGGGCGCCCCTGCTAGCTTAGATTAATACTGTTGCGGTTTTAACAAAAGAGTTAAAATAATATCAGAGCGTCTCGATTTAAACTGAACATCTACAGAATGCCAACATCAATATATTACATATGAATGTCCCTCTGTTCTCTGGACTCTGCGTGACAACAAGTTTCCCCAGATTTCCAGCACCTTTCACTTCTTTAAATAATCAACGCAAAGTACGTTGTATTATTGCTCACCATTGGTTTCTCGTCATCAATAACCGTTGGACTTCTCTTGAATTTTTGTGGCGCTAAGCAACCTCGCCAAAAGTTCTAATACTCTTCACACGCTTCCAGCAAAGGTGTGGTCGGTGCCCTCCCTCCTCGGTCCTTTCATATTTCTGAATCCTCCATAAAAGTATTTTGAGGTACAGATCGAGGCTGATGTCATCACAAGCATGTGAGTATGACTGGATTTTTGTGTGGGGAAGGAAAGAGGATCAGTTTAATGGAATTTAAACAGTTTAAACTTCCGCGGTATTTTATTCAACTAACGAGTTCTTGAAAGAAAATTTGAACTCTACTCATGGAATTTTCGCTTAGTTTTAGGTAAAGTACTTATGACAGCTATATATATTGTTCTTATTCCGTCTCAAATTATCTGTGGTAGATTCGTGTCCGTGGTTATATTCGTTGGTTTCCGCTTTCAAGTATTTTCTTCAAGAATTCAGCTATTTGCAGTATTGCCGTTCTTCCTTTATTCACATTCTTATTAATTACTCACTAGGAGTTCTTAAACAGTTCATTATCAGTGATTGATCACTAAAATAACTGATGGTGTTCCCTAGAATTTGAGTGACAAGTCTTCCTGGATTCTCAGTACGCTCTATCTATAAAATTAATTTGCGTTATCGCAACAGCCACGTATTACTGCCGGCAACGACCATTAATATTCTCTGGGGTTTGAGTGGTAAAACTCACCCCCAAAGTTCCAGGGTTCTCTGCACTCTTCCAGTGTAAGTCATGTTAATTCTCTCTCACTTCTTCGACCATTCACGTTCATTTCGTGGAGCTCCAGCCGAGGTCGTCACTATCATTTATTTGTTTTTTTTTGGGGGGCGCAGTTTACTGGATATTTTTAATGCAGTGGCCATTTATCAAGGACCGGAGGCCACTCAAGGATAAGGGTTAATGAGTACCGTGATGCTCGGTGGTGGTGTAAATTGAATAAGTTAATTTATTTTAGTTGACGGCTTATCAAGAACTTGTTTACGTTAGACTTGAAAACGATCATGCTATAGTCAGCTGGGAAGTAGCTCTGCAGTATTTTGTTCAACAGGCGAGTTCTGGAAAAAAAATTGAACTCTATTCATAGAATTTTCGCTTAGTTTTAGGTAAAGATAGACAGTAGTTGTTGTTAGTTAGGTGTTTGCCGTCAATGCCTTATAAGGGATACCATAACGTAACGTGTATCTTAGTCAAAATGAAATGCCATGAAAATAAGGTAAGGCAGATAAAGGCTCACAACGTCTCTTCTATGAAAAAGAAGTAGCAGAGAGAAGAAAAGAGCATCGTCCACTAGATTTCGAAGTCGGTTTTGTACCCTGTACAGGCAGACAATGGTACGCTGAGCAACCCCTCTCCAGAGATGGCAACGGTACTCCATCTTAGGACGTATTTTGCTCTTATACACTTAAAGGATTTCATCTGAAGTGAGATACCTTCTGGAGCGGTAGAATGATCCAACCATTTACCCGACGAACTCGACAACGGATTTAATGTATGTGTTCTGTTGCAATAGCTTTGATATAATGAGAAGGGTATGATTAAAGAAAATTGGAAGGTTCTACTTATAGACACTGGCGATATGAACTGGCCAATAAAATGGAGCCACGTTCTGCAAGCAGCCAATCAGAAATCGGAATCACTCCATAAAAATACTGGATCTTTTAGAATTCCAACACATAATTTTTCGTGTCAACAGGAGAAAGATTTTTTGCTCTTTGTCTCCAGGCTTTTACAACTTAAGATTTTTACAGATTAGCTACCCACCGAAAACTCTTCTAAACTCTGTTAAAATCAAACATGGCTTGCAACAAATTTGATATATGTGTTCCATTTCAGATCAGGAGTGAGAAATCAGTCCCAGAAGCTTATCAAAACATGGTGTTTTCTCAAGACGGGAGCCATACATTACAATTTGGGTCAGGTGGGGGTCAGAGCGTTCGTGGTCGAAAAGGGAGAAGCTTGGTTTTAGATGCATTAAAATTAACCAGCCACCTTTTTCCCTATTGCATCACGGGCCAGAAGAGAGAGAATCAGAAAGAGCTTGGCTATTGCGGGCTTTTGACGTGTTGCCATAGATGCTAATGTCGTCTACATAAATGTCTACGAATGATCTACGAATGTAATTTGGGAGATTATTGATGAAGATCAAGAAGAGAGTTGGGCCCAGTATGAAACCATGAGGGATACCAGAGTTGAAGCTATTAGCTTCAATTTCTTCCCATCAACGACTACTCTTATAAACCTCCCAAAGAGAAAATATTTAATACTTGAGAGGACATTTCCAACTCTTCCGTAGTTGGAAATCTTGTGAAGTACACTTTCATACGACGCCCTATCAAAAACCTTTGATATGGCAAGAGCAATTGCTCTAGAAACAACGCCTCCGTCAAGAGATTCACTAATCATGTGTGATATTACAGTTAGCACATCAGCTGTAGATCTATCAGGACGGAAACCATTTTGCATGTCATTGAATGGGCTATTTGGGGGAGGTCGAGTTCTTTTTTGTTTGCTTGTTTTGTTTTGTTTATTTGTTTATTTGTTTATGTTTGGTTTTTTTGTTGTTATTTATTTATTTATTTATTTATTTTTGCTGGGGTGGTTGACTACTTCTTTATTTATCACAAATTTAAGCAACTTATGACGCACAGAAGACTGCTTAGTCTGTACCGAGAGACAGATGACCGATCTCCAGCATGTTAAATATAGTGCAGAGTGATGCAGTTTTGCAAGGTGTTGGGAAGCATTTCTCCTTAAGGCAACGTTTAAACAGCTTTGCAGAAGTTAGTTCCAGTTGAAGCTTTTTGAGAACTACAATTGGAATGCTGTCAAGGTCAGTTGTATTACTGGAATCAAGGTTTTTAACAAGTTCGCCAAAATCACGGATATATGGATATCGCACACGTATTTTCAGCCACGGAGAGTAAATCGGGAGGTAATCGGCCCTGGTCGCAAAGGGTGGAATTTGATGCAAAGTTCTTAGCAAAGGGCTTGTTTTTATCAGATGCTGATGAAATTGCCTCAGGACCATTGGTATAAATGACACGTATCTGTCCATGACCCTGTTTGTTGCTCACCAAAACTCGTGGAAACAAAGCCGTTGTTCAGTTATTTGGTATATAGACTTAACGGACTAAGCATATGACTCTCGCGTTACTTACTCTTTTGTAGTGTTTGCTGCCTTTAGTTTTCGAACATTTATTTTGTTGAAAGCAACAGAAATAGTAATTCCTGTGCGCAATGGCGGCGGTAGGTATATTCTGGAGTGAACCACGGCTGGTTGTTTGTTTTTTCTTAGAATTTTTTGGAGTGTATGAAGCGGTCTATACCGATGGATAACCGGTCAATCAGGTCTGATACTAAAGAGGACGTGTTCTTTTTTAATTATGGAACGCAGAGGTATATCAGAACTATTCAGAAGCTATCTCAGTCAGCCATAGGGTATCGATACACTGGGTGATAGAGAGGAACAGCTCTTGGTCTTATATGATCATGTTACTGTTGTTTTGTATTTATTTATATTGCAATTTCTATGTGACTAGTAAGTGTTCGCAGTTTATGTGTGTTAGTTTCCGCATTCGAAGATTTTCATTAGGATTTCAGCTGTTTTCATTATTACCATCTATAACCCGACGACGCCCCACGGTGAGGAATCACAAGTGTTCGCCATTTTTTTCTTTCTTTTTTAATGTTGTCATCATCAACCCGCTTATAATAGGTAAGTGGGGGCTTCTGTCAGCGATAGCGTCAAAGCGATGAATTGTTTCTAGCAGCAAAGAAGTTTTAGCAAGCCACGAATCTATTTTTGTCCAAGTACCATAATATGACAGAAGTACTCAACCAGGGGTTTTGCGGCTCACTAGAGGTAGAAGACGGCAATACTCAACGCCAGCGTATGGCTCAGCGGTCAGGAACTTGTCTAATCTTCGAGATCTTTTCTCTAAAACTCAAACCCAACTCTGATCTCCTTTCAACAGTCAAAAATCTCTCGTGCATCAGCTTATATAATGAGGTGACCATTCTAGCCAATCGGTGATCGCTCCGTCATAATCCTTCTCTTCTGATTGGTCCAGTGCCAACCGTACATAATCGCTAATTGGGGTAATTTTCCATCAAGGTGCTCTCATACCGGGAAGTCCTTGAGGGATGACCTCAGGGTCAGGTACTGCTCCCGTTTGTAGCCCAAACAACTTCACTACCATTCTCTCTAAATACACTGTTTTATTAACAATACAATATTAGTATTAATATTTTATCATCAATCCCAAATCCGCTAGCTGAAGCTATTTTTTCTTGTTTTGGGTTGCGTCATCAACCAACCAAACGGAGTCAGCAAAGTAATCGAGGATTGCCCGGGATTGTTCACATAATAAATTTAGCTCCATTATACTCCTTATTAATGTAAACTTCGACCACCATGTGTGGCTGGGTCACAATCCATTGTATCTTCGCAATCTTCTCTTTGTTTTACTATTTGTATTCACTAGTTATCATACAAGTCATCATCAGAGATTACTCACTGACAACAAGCGATGGTGCTTCCTGGAGTCCGAGTGACAACAAGTCTCCCCAGATTTCCAGTACTCTCCACCTCTTTCGATAAACTTTGCAAATGAATTTGCGTTATAGCAATAGCTGCTTACCATTGACTTCTTGTTGCTAATGACCTTGGTCTTCATTGGAATTTGAGTGGCAATAAGCCTCCCCAAGGTCCAGTGCAGGTCAGGTTAATGGTTTCTTATTTTTGTCTTCTCATCCTGCTTGACCATTCTCAACTATTTGGTGTAGTACTAGTCAATGCCGACACAATAATTGTTTGGAGGAATATATTAGAGGGGGGGCGTTGTTAACTTGTATTTTTGCGGTTTCAGTTTTTTGGTTCCATGTGGTGTTCCTCCATATTTTTGTATTATTTCTGCTGCAGTTTTCATATGGTTGGTTAGCGTTTGTAGCTCATGTAGGTTAGCTTCCACATTCCTGGTGTTTCATTAAGGTTTATTATTATTATTTATTTCATTAACTTCACAGTGCTGTGATGTTTTACACCGTGTACCCTCTCTCTAAAGAGCGAGCTTTTACACCAAAGCTAGTGAGGAAAGTCAAAGAGTGTTTTGTCCGGAGAAACGGGTTGTCTGAATATTTGAATGAAAAGTAAACAAACTCATTTTAGGTTAAATACAATTTATTAATGTCGAAACACAAATTATATTTACAGCACAATATGCACGTGTTAGCGCAACCGCCATCTTGTCCATTCTCCCTGGAACTCTCTAGTTTTTTCTTTTCATCTATATAAGGGCAATAACTCTTACTTCCTTTATTAGAGTTATTTCCCCTTTAGCTTTTGATCGGGATAACAAAGACAATTAGATGGAAAACGCCTGGCGTAGGATGTTTTCTCAACCAAGCAGAACTGACTTCTGAAGTACGATGATGTTGCATCTGATTCCCCAGAAGTTTAGCTGTTTCATAAGATCATCGAGAATTAAGCCAAGCACACCTATGATTATTGGCAAGATGTAAGTTTTCTTATTCCACAATCTAGCAATCCCCACCCTCAGTTTCTGATAGTTCCGTAGTTTCTCATTCTTCTTGCCTGTTAAGTTGATGTCTTTTAGGCTAGCCACATCAATAATTTGACATTAATTGGTCTTTTTGTTCACGAATAGAAAATACAGTTTCCTGTGAGTCATCTCTCGGTCACACTGAATCATGAAATCCCAGAGAATCTTAACGTCCTCATTTCCACCAACCCGTCTGAGTAATGTTGGTATAATTTGTCCATCACTTGGATTCAAAACTTTTGGCACAAACTCCAGTGCAGATTTGTACAAACTTTGTCATGGTGACGTTTGTACTCTTTTTGAGCAAGTATACAACACGCACTAACAATGTGTGATGCTGTTTCGAAATATCTACCACACAACCTGCACTTATCAGAACAGTCCTTCCCATAGATGTTTTTATTTATTGCATTTGTATTTACTGCCTGTTAATGAGCAGCAAATATAAAACTTTCCGTTTCTCTTTTCAAATTACCTTTAGACAGAAAATTCCACGTGTCCTGACATATTTGTGCCTTAGTATCTAGCTCCAAAGGACTATGAAGTTTCATTCTTACCAACTCAGTCAACTTTTCTACTTCGATTCTTTCTTTGTACTTCTGTTTATCTTCCAATGAATCTTTATCTAGCTCTTCCTCTTTCGTCACTGCTGCGAGTAACACTCCATGACAGTAAGCCAAGTAATGGTGAACACTTCTAAGCTCTCCCCCGATACATTCTTCGATCGCAATCAGCCCTGTTCCGCCTTTGTTTCTTGTGATATACAGCCTGAGTACATTAGAATTCGGGTAAAGTCCTCCATATTAATAAGTCTATTATTATTATGAGCTCACAAGGAGCTTTCACACAGGTTATCAAAGATCTCATTGAATACAGCCTGTGCGGTTCCCTGGAAGCTGAGTGAAAACAAGCCTCCCCAGATTTTCAAGTACTTTCCATCTCTTTAGATACCATTTGCAAATAAATTTGCATTTTCGCAACAGCTGCTTGCCATTGATTTCTCGTTGGCAACGGCCATTGGTCTTTACTGGAATTTGAGGGGCAATAAGCCACCCCCAAGGTCCCAGATCTCTTCGCATTTATACAGTGGAGGTCTGGTCAGTGCTTACTCCTCGGTCTTTCCTTCTTCCTTGACTATTGGCTATTTGGTTTCACTCTTTTTTGGGGGAAGGGGGTCAGTGATGTTGTAATTGGGGGATACGGATGGGGTTAGAGAACTTATAAATATGCGGTTTTAATGTTCTTGGTTCTATGTAGCGCTTCATGTTTTGTCTCAGTAGCAATTTGTCTGGTCTACGCTTTTGTTTCGTCTATGTTAGTCTCCACATTCAAGGGGTTTCAGCTGTTTTCATTATTGTTTCCGTTGTATTTTTCCAGTCATTCCTCTGATTCCAATTTCTCCCATTCTTTTTCAAAGTTTTTCGGGATTGTTCTTTGTGCTCCTACTATCATAGGTATCATTTTGATTTCCTTCATCTTCCATAACCCATTTCAGCTCTCTGGCCAGCTCTTTGTATTTGCTCTGTTTCTCCTTTCCTTTGATATTCACGCTGTGATCAGCTGGAAAAGCAAAGTCTACGATTAGACAGGATTTTTCTTTCTTGTTAATTATTACGACATCTGGTCTTCTTGCTTGGATGGGTTTATCAGTTTGTAACTCTTCAATTACCTGATCTCATACTAAGTTTTCGACGTCATGTCACTGCTATTACACCTGAGATTAACAACATTTTCTACTGTATCTGAACTGTTCTAAACATGATCAGAAACTGTGCACTTCAGATTATGTCAGACAGATATAATTAACTCTGTCATAATTTTTCCATTTTGGGGGGCAGTTCCAAGTGCACTGATTACGATAGATATCATCGTCATTTTTGAGTGTCCGTAGATTATCACTATTATTCTCTCCTGCGTTTGCTTTTCTATTGCTCATTTGGAGTTCTTACACCAGTCGTCGCCATTGATTTACCTATGCTTTCACGCTGATTGTAGCCTGTGTGTTTCTTCTCTTTTCCCCCAATATCTTCTACATACACAAAAACATATCTTTTGTGAGCATTGTGGAACAAACAAAGCTCTTGTTTCCTTTAGATTTTGGATACTATATTTATCTACAGCTCTTATAATTAAATTTACCTGAAAAACAACAGTTGCCATCTAACAAAGTTAGATAGTAGCAATAATAGTAGTAGTAGTAGTAGTAGTAGTAGTAGTAGTAGTAGTAGTAGTAGTAGTAGTAGCAACAATAATAATAATAATAACAATAATAATAATAATAAACATTTAAACTGAATGAGTAATAAGAGTCACACAAGATAACACGATTAGAACTAACTATATAAAAGCAAATGCAGACGATGTGGACAAAGAGATGACACAGTAAACTATATAATTAGTGAATGCAGTAAACTAGACCAAGAGAATATAAGAATAGGCATAATAGGTGGGGAAACCAGTGCACTGGGAACTATGCAAACAACTGCATTTTGAACACCCGGACAAAAAAGTACATACACAAACCGGTAGCAGTATTTGAAAGCGGAAACCGTAAACTCCTATGCGACATGTACATGCAAACAGATAAACCTATCCAAGCAAGGTGAACAGATGTCATGATAGTTAGCAAGAAAGAAAAGTCCTGCCAGATCGTAGATTTCACCATTCCACCAGACAACAGAGTGACTATCAAGGAGATGGAGAAGCGGATCAAATATACTGAACTGGCCAGACAGTCACGATAACACCAATAATCGTAGAAGCATTAGGAACAATTCTGAAAAACTTTGTAAAAAGAATTGAAGAAATTTGAATTAAAGGTTTGGCTGAGAATGTACAGCGGATAACAATAATGAACACGGTTGAAATATTATGGAAAACCCTTGAATGCGGAGATTAATACGCATTAGTCACAAGCGCTAGCTAGCTGTATGGAAACGGCAGCGGAGGTAAAACAGAAAAATAGAGGAACACCACATGGAACCACGAAAATTGAAACGTAAATAAACCGTAACCGTAAATTAACCCCTCCCTTCAAAAATGTGATGCCGACATTAATAGTCGAGAAGGGTCGAAGAGGATAGAAAGACAGAAAAGAGAAAGCACTAACCAGACCTCCACTGGATGAGTGCGAAGAGAACTAGGACCTTGGGTAAGCTTATTACCATTTAAATTCCAGTGATGACCAATGGTCATTGCCAACGAGAAATCAATGGCAAGCGGTTCTGAGATGATATAAATTCATCTGCAAAGGTTATTGAAAGAGGTTGTGAGTATTGGAAATCTGGAAAGATTTATTGTCACTCAGACTCAAGAAAAGGCCACCGGCTGTTGTCAGTAGGCAATCCCTGATGATGACCTTTGTGAGAAGTCCTATGGAGTACAAATAAAAATAATAGTAATTTCCTGCTAATGGAGATTTTTTTATCTTTCTATCTGAAGTTATATACGGCACAATCATGTTGACATACCGGTTCTCACTAGATCACCGAGGTTAAGCAACGTTGAGCCTGGTTAATACCAGATGGGTGACGATTTAGAAAGGTTAGGCGCTGGATGTACCCCACCGAGTCATAGAAATTTCCAGGTTGGTATCTGTGGGCGCGTTTAACTCACGGGGTGGAAGGATGAACCCCCGAATCAAGACGGAAAGCAACTGGAAACTACCGTCTTTACTTGTCTTCCCCGAGATTACCATGGCGCTACAACTTAGAGAGCCGTGGTCGCCGATGCTGTTAAAACAACAGGGTCGCTACATGCATGCATCTGAAGCCAAAATAATAATGATAGTGATAATGATATTAATAATAATGATAATGATAATAATAATGATAATAATAATGATAATGATAATAATAATGGTAATAATAATAATGATGATAATGATAACAATAATGATAATTATATTGATAATAATAATGATAATGATAATAATAATGATGATAATAATAATGATAATGATAATAATAATGATGATAATAATAATAATGATAATAATAATAATAATGATAATAATAATGATGATAATAATAATGATAATAATAATAATGATGATGATGATAATAATAATGATGATGATGATAATAATAATGATAATAATAATGATAATAATAATAATAATGATAATAATAATAATGATAATAATAATAATAATGATAATAATGATGATAATAATAATAATAATGATGATGATAATAATAATAATAATAATACTCTTTTAATACTCAGTTCAGTCTACTGCTGTCGTCTAACAATAGTAGTAGTAGTAGTAGTAGTAGCAACGGTAATATTACTAATCATAGTATTAGTAGGAATACTAATAGTAATATTATCTATTATAACAATAATAGTAGTAGTAACAGTAGTAATCTATTTCAGATGAAGATTTGTCTAAAGTCTAAACTATAATATTAGTAAGTTTCTGAGGTGAGAACTGATTATTCGTATTATTTGGACTCTTCGGACTACTGGCGCAGTGGTTAGAGGATTTTGAAAAATCAATTGTAAAAGTGATATTCTCCTGAATGTTGAAGGTTCAATTCTCATTGTGGGCGACCGAAAACTATAATTGCGAATTACTTAGGACCTCTATCTAGTCATAGCTGATGGGACAAGAACATGCTACTCCCGTCAAGTAAATAAAGGGTCCCGCTCGAAATTCCGTCTAGATTCTCGATTTCGACAAGATACACATGGAGAAGGTTGAAGGTTACATCGACCGACACGTTGTGAAAATGACACTCAAGATGATAACAGTAGTCTGAAGAATCTAAATAATACGTATAATGTTACTATCTTTTAATACTCAAGTCAATTCACTAGACAATACTAATACTTCGGTCAGCTGCTTTTGGTGCTTTTGTTTGCTTTTTAGACGACTCGAATTTCTGTATAGAGCTCACGAAAATCGTGCATGGGGATTGTCTAATCTGCATGAAGTTCTCTTTGTTGGTCAGATGTTTGTTAGTTTTCAGGATTTTAGATGTTTAGACCCGACATGGAGAACAACAAGGCTTCGCGGTTGCATGCGTAGTCGAGCAAGGTTTGGCTCAGAACACACAAAGAAATGGAGCAGAACTTTCACTTCATTGATTTGCGGTTCTGCGTTTGATATGCTTTTACATACAGATAACAAAGACGACCAGAAGACGACGGATCCTGATGTTGACTCGAATAGTTCTCACACTATCGTGTTGTCAGCCCCGCTCCCACGGCGAGAAAGGGTTCGGCGTTGCGGGAGTGTGTGGGGTGCTTGCGTTCACTTTGATATATTTCTTCTTTTTCTGTTTACCGTTTGGAAATCGCTTTGGACAAGGCAACAAGCCACTTGATGTCAGAAGCTAAAAAATAATATAAAATTAAACAAATACTGCTTCAAGGTTAAAAAAAAAAAAAAAAGTACCATCGATAAATGTTAGATGGATGGATTCCCACCCATAAAACAGCCTATTTTTTCTCCTTTGTCAGAAACAGCATTCATGGAATGTGAGCACTGAAGGATAAAATACGAGAAATGAGAGTTACTGAATTATTTGCTTTAAGATTGCAATGACTATATATATATATATATATATATATATATATACATATATTGTAGTAGTAGTAGTAGTAGTATATACATTGTAGTAGTAGTAGTAGTAGTAGTAGTAGTAGTAGTAGATTCTTGAAAGTGAAAAGCCTGGAAGATAATTATCTTATTGCTTGTTTTCTATATTTCTGTTTCTATTTTACAATATGTATGTTTTACGATATGTCTTAATGTAAGCAAACCTACCTGACACATTGCCCTACATGACCCCCGGGGTTTGGGGAGGGGTTGAGGGCGGGGGTTGACAGGAATGCTAATGCATTCACACCCCCATGTACAATCTCGTTTCAGAAACCAAAACATAACGTGCGTATCTACCTTCCCTGTGATCGTGTGCCTGTGTCTATAGTTAAAAAAAAAAAGAATATACACGCTCATAATTCCCTCAGCCGATTGTATGCGCACATATATTACACATGCATTACATGGCCATGCAAATTTGATGTGCGGCGTACAGACGGAGAAATGCAGTTTTTATTATTATATAGAACGCTGCTACCTATATTCTTATAATCATCATCAGCAGCATTATCATCATTATTATTATCGTTGTTGTTATTTTTCTTGTTCGTATTTTTCTCTTTCTCTTCATTTTACTTTCCTTTTCTTTTTTTTTTTTTTTTTTTTTGATGTTGATCATCTTCTATTTTTCTTCATTATTCCTTTTTCTCAATTTTCTTCTTCGTCTTCTTTTTCTATTATTATTCTTTTTATTATCCTTTTTTCTTCTATTTCTACCTCTTCTTTTCCATATTCTTCTTCTTCCCCCCTTTCTTCGTCGTTTTTCTTCTTCTCCTCTTAGTTTTCTTATTTTTCCTTCTTTTTCTATTTCTTCTTTTCCTTTTTTTAGTCTTTTCTTCCGTGTTTTCTTTTCGTTTTTCTTCTTCGTTTTGCCTTCCATCTTTCTTTATTTACTCCCCTTTGTTTCTTCGTACTTTTCCTTCCTTTTTTTTTTCTGTTCTTCTATCTCTAATCCAATTTAGTCTCCTTCTTTCACCTTCCTTCTTTTTTCTTTCCTTTTTTCCGTTTCTCTTTTTTTTTCTTGTTTCTCTTTCTTTAACTCACCCTATTCTCTCGTTCTTTTTCTTCTTCTTCTTCTTCTTCTTCTTCTTCTTCTTCCTATTCTTCGTCCTCTTCTTCTTCTTCTTTCACTTTCTCTTCCCTTTTTTCTATCGCTTCCTTTTTTTCTGATTTGAGCTGATTTATTACCTTTGTTTAAGAACATTTTTTCTCAATGATACCAGCGGCCCTTAACAATAACAACAATTTCAATTCGTCAACGTTTGGAGCGAATATCCCGCTCCCTCTTCTATCCTTTCACCATTCCACCATCAACTCACCCCCACCCACCCCCAGATTCATATAACATCCCTCTGTCTTTTTCCCTATCGCTTCAACCGGACATCTTTCTTCTTTTTTTTTTACCCTTTCAAAATGAAGAATGAAAAATAAAAATAAAATATCTTATTTGCTATTAATTTTCGCTGCTTTTTATTCGTCCCTTTCCGTAATTAGGTTGCAGAAATAGGAAACTTGCAAAGGATGATGGGAAATGGTGCATTGTGGGAAAGTGCAGTCGGGGATCGTGGAGGGGAAAACCGGAAGTGGAAGACAGAAGAAGCCCGTTCGGCCATTTAATTCCTCGAACTGGATTGTCGCCAAAAAACGAAAGGGACAGGACGAAGGAAAAAAAAAAGAGCGCGAACTTGAACAAGGACGTGTGATTTTAAGATACGTCCGTTTATTCTACGCATTTAACGATGATAATGCTATTTCTAACTCAAGCGTGACCAACACACGAACATGCAATTTTAAACCTAATCATGATATGCTAAAAATATATATTCTTTAATAAGAAGAGAGCCACGTTCTTCTTTACAACGGATTCGCCACTTATCAA